>NW_012117766.1:1166318-1166735 GCF_000951035.1 Colobus angolensis palliatus
CTCCCAGCATGGCATTTGAGCTCTGAGAACGGACAGACTGCTTCCTCAAGTGTGTCCCTGACTGACTTGTAGCCTAACTGGGAGACACCTCTCAGTAGAGGCCAACAGACACCTCATACAGGTGGCTGCCCCTCTGGGATGAAGCTTCCAGAGGAAGGATCAAGCAGCAATATTTGCTGTTCTGCAGCTTCCGCTGGTGATACCCAGGCAAACGGGGTCTGGAGTAGAACTACAGAAAACTCTAACAGACCTGCAGCTGAGGGACCTTACTGTTAGAATGAAAACTAACAAACAGAAAGGAATAGCATCAACATCAACAAAAAGATCATCTACACCAAAACCCTATCTGTAGGTCACCAACATCAAAGATCAAAGGTAGATATAATCACAAAGATGAGGAGAAACCAGAGCAGAAAA
>NW_012117766.1:1166785-1168501 GCF_000951035.1 Colobus angolensis palliatus
TATCTGTAGGTCACCAACATCAAAGATCAAAGGTAGATATAATCACAAAGATGAGGAGAAACCAGAGCAGAAAAGCGGAAAATTCTAAAAATCAGAGTGCCTCTTCTCCTCCAAAGGATTGCAGCTTCTTCCCAGCAACAGAACGGAGCTGGATGGAGAATGACTTTGACGAGTTGGCAGAAGTAGGCTTCAGAAGGTCAGTAGTAACAAACTTCTCTGAGCTAAAGGAGGATATTTGAGCCCATCACAAGCAAGGTAAAAACCTTGAAAAAAGATTAGACGAATAGCTAACTAGAATAAACAGTGTAGAGAAGACCTTAAATGACCTTAAGAAGCTGAAAACCATGTCATGAGAACTTCGTGATGCATGCACAAGCTTCAATAGCCGATTCGATCAAGTGGAAGAAGGGGTATCAGTGATTGAAGATCAAATTAATTAAATAAAGCTAGAC
Organism: Colobus angolensis palliatus; assembly: GCF_000951035.1. Taxonomy (NCBI): domain Eukaryota; kingdom Metazoa; phylum Chordata; class Mammalia; order Primates; family Cercopithecidae; genus Colobus; species Colobus angolensis. The sequence continues at coordinate 1,167,238 of NW_012117766.1, forward strand.
GAGAAGGTTAGATAAAAAAAGAGTAAAAGGAAATGAACAAAGCCTCCAAGAAATATGGGACTATGTGAAAAGATCAAATCTATGTGTGGTTGGTGTACTTGAAAGTGACGGGGAGAATGGAACCAAGTTGGAAAACACTCCTCAGGTTATTATCCAAGACAACTTCTCCAACCTAGCAAGGCAGGCCAACATTCAAATTCAGGAAAAACGGAGACCACCACAAAGATAGTCCTCGAGAACAGGAACCTCAAGACACATAATTTGCAGATTCACCAAGGTTGAAATGAAGGAAAAAATGTTAAGGGCAGCCAGAGAGAAAAGGGAAAGTTAGCCACAAAGGGAAACACATCAGACTAACAGTGAATCTTGCAGCAGAAACCTTACAAGCCAGTAGAGAGTGGGGGCCCACATTCAACATTCTTAAAGAAGATAATTTTCAATCCAGAATTTCGTATCCAGCCAAATTAAACTTGATAAGTGAAGACGAATAAAATCCTTTACAGACAAACAAATGCTGAGAGATTTTACTACCCCCAGGCCTGCCTTACAAGAGTTCCTGAAGGAAGCACTAAACATGGAAAGAAACAACTGATACCAGCCACTGCAAAAACATGCCACATTTTAAGACTATTGATGCTATGAAGAAACAGCATCAAATAATAAGCAAAATAACCTGCAAACCTCATAATGACAGGAACAAATTCACACATAACAATATTAACCTTAAATGTAAATGAGCTAAATGCCCCAATTAAAAGACATAGGCTGGCAAATTGGATCAAGAGTCAAGACCCATCAGTTGCCTTAATCAGGAGACCCATCTCACATGCAAAGACACACTTAGGCTCAAAATAAAGGGATAGAGGTAGATCTACCAAGCAACTGGAAAGCAAAAAGAAAAGAAAAGAAAAGAAAAGAAAAGCAGGGATTGCAATCCTAGTCTCTGATAAAGCAGACTTTAAACCAACAAAGATCAAAAGAGACAAAGAAGGCCACTACATAATGGTAAAAGGGGTCAATTCAACAAGAAGGGCTAACTATCCTAAGTATATATGCAGCCAATAGAGGAACACCCAGATTCAAAAAGCAAGTCCTTAGAGACCTACAAAGAGACTTAGACTCCCACACAATAATAATGGGAGACTTTAACATCCCACTGTCAATATTAGACAGATCAACGAGACAGAAGGTTAACAAGGATATGCAAGACCTGAACTCAGCTCTGCAACAAGCAGACCTAATAGACATCTACAGAAGTCTCCAC
>NW_012117766.1:1168551-1174504 GCF_000951035.1 Colobus angolensis palliatus
ACAGATCAACGAGACAGAAGGTTAACAAGGATATGCAAGACCTGAACTCAGCTCTGCAACAAGCAGACCTAATAGACATCTACAGAAGTCTCCACACTAAATCAACAGAATATACATTCTTCTCAGCACTGCATCACACTTATTCTACAATTGACCACATAATTGGAAGCAACGCACTCCTCAGCAAATGTAAAAGAACAGAAATCACAACAAACTGGCTCTCAGACCACAGTGCAATCAAATTAGAACTCAGGATTAAGAAACTCACTCAAAACAGCACAACTACATGGAAACTGAACTACTCCTGAATGACTACTGGGTAAATAATGAAATAGAGGCAGAAATAAAGATATTCTCTGAAACCAATGAGAAGAAAGACACAATGTACCAGAATCTCTGGGACATATTTAAAGCAGTGTGTAGAAGGAAATTTATAGCACTAAATGCCCACAACAGAAAGCAGGAAAGAGCTAAAATTGACACTCTAACATCACAACTAAAAGAACTAGAGAAGCAAGAGCAAACACATTCAAAAGCTAGCAGAAGGCAAGAAATAACTAAGATCAGAGCAGAACTGAAAGAGAGAGAGACACAAAAAATCCTTTCAAAAAAATCAATGAGTCCAGGAGTTGGTTTTTTGCAAAGATCAACACAATTAATAGACTGCTAGCAAGACTAATAAAGAAGAAAAGAGAGAAGAATCAAATGAACTCAATAAAAATTGATAAAGGGGATATCAACACTGACCCACAGAAATACAAACCATCATCAGAGAATACTATAAACACCTATATGCAAATAGACTATAAAATCTAGAAGAAATGGATAAATTCTTGGAGAAATACACTTTCCCAAGGCTAAACAAAGAAGAAAGTCAATCTCTGAATAAACCAATAACAGGCTCTGAAATTGATGCAATACTTAAAAACCTACCAACCAAAAATAGTCCAGGACCAGAGGGATTCACGACCAAATTCTACCAGAGGTACAAAGAGGAGCTGGTACCATTCCTTCTGAAACTATTCCAATCAAAAGAAAAAGACAGAATCCTCCCTAACTCATTTTATGAGGTCAACATCATCTTGATACCAAAGACTGGCAGAGACATAATTTTAGACCAATATCCCTGATGAACATTGATGCAAAAATCCCCAATAAAATACTGGCAACCCGAATCCAGCAGCACATCAAAAAGTTTATCCAGCACGATCAAGTGGGCTTCATCCCTGAGATACAAGCCTGGTTCAAGACATGCAAATCAATAAACATAATCCATCACATAAACAGAACCAACAACAAAAACCACATAATTATCTCAATAGACGCAGAAAAGGCCTTTCAGAAAATTCAACAGCCCTTCATGCTAAAAACTCTCAATAAAGTAGGTATTGATGGAATGTATCTCAAAATAATAAGAGCTATTTATGACAAACCCACAACCAATATTATACTGAATGGGCAAAACCTGGAAGCATTCTCTTTAAAAACCGGCACAAGACAAGGATGCCCTCTCTCACCACTCCTGTTCAACATAGCGTTGGAACTTCTGACCAGGGCAATCAGGCAAGATAAATAAAGTGTATTCAATTAGGAAAAGAAGAAGTCCAATTGTTCCTGTTTTCAGAGTGCATGATTGTATATATAGAAAACCCCATCATCTCAGCCACAAATCTCCTTAAGCTGATAAACAACTTCAGCAAAGTCTCAGGATACAAAATCAATGTGCAAAAATCACAAGCATTCCTGTATACCATTAACAGACAGAGAGCCAAACCATGAGTGAACTCCCATTCGTAATTGTTACAAAGAGAATAAAATACCTAGGAATCCAACTTACAAGGGATGTGAAGGACCTCTTCAAGGAGAACTACAAACCACTGCTCAATGAAATAAAAGAGGACAAAAACAAATGGAAGAATATTCCATGCTCATGGATAAGAAGAATCAATATTGTGAAAATGGCCATACTGCCCAAAGTAATTTATAGATTCAATGCCTCCCCATCAAGCTACCAATGACTTTCATCACAGAATTGGAAAAAACTACTTTAAAGCTCATATGGAACCAAAAAAGAGTCCACATTACCAAGACAATCCTAAGCAAAAAGAAAAAAAGCTGGAGACCTCATGCTACCTGACTTCAAACTGTACTAAAAGGCTACACTAACCAAAACAGCATGGTACTGGTACTAAAACAGATATATAGACCAATGGAAAAGAACAGAAGCCTCAGAAATAATGCCATGCATCTACAACTATCTGATCTTTGACAAACCTGACAAAAACAAGAAATGGGGAAATGATCCCCCATTTAATAAATGGTTCTGGGAAAACTTGTTAGCCATATGTGGAAAGCTGAAACTGGATTCCTTCCTTACAACTTACACAAAAATTAATTCAATATAGATTAAAGATTTAAATGTCAGACCTAAAACCATAAAAACCCTAGATGAAAACCTAGGCAATACCATTCAGGACATAGGCATGTGCAAGGGCTTCATGACTAAAACACCACAATCAATGGCAACAAAAGACAAAATAGACAAATGGGATCTAATTAAACCAAAGAGCTTCTGCAAGGCAAAACAAACTGCCATCAGATTGAACAGGAAACCTACCGAATGGGAGAAAATTTTTGCAAACTACCCATCTGACAAAGGGCTAATATCCAGAATTTACAAAAAATTCAGACAAGTTTACAAGAAAAAAACAAACAACCCCATCAAAATGTGGGCAAAGGATATGAACAGACATTTCTCAAAAGAAGACATCTATGCAGCCAACAGACACATGAAAAAATGTGCATCATCACTGGTCATCAGAGAAATGCAAATCAAAACCACAGTGAGATACCATCTCATGCCAATTAGAATGGCAATCATTAAAAAATCCTGACTTTTTAACACCAAATACTGGAGAGGATGTGGAGAAATAGGAAAACTTTTACACTGTTGGTGGGAGGGTAAATTGGTTCAACCATTGTGGAAGACAGTGTGGCAATTCCTCAAGGATCTAGGACTAGAATTACCATTTGACCCAGCAATGCCATTACTGGGTATATACCCAAAGGATTATAAATCATTCTACTATAAAGACACATGCACACGTATGTTTATTGTGATACTGTTCACAATAGCAAAGACTTGGAACTAACTCATATGTCAATCAATGATAGACTGGATTAAGAAAATGAGGCACATATACACCATGGAATACTATGAAGTCGTGAAAAAGGATGGGTTCATGTCCTTTGCAGGGACATGGATGAAGCTGGAAACCATCATTCTCAGCAAACTATCACAAGGACAGAAAACCGTACTCTGCATGTTCTCACTCATAGGTTGGAATTGAACAATGAGATCACTTGAACACAGGGCAAGGAACATCACACACCAGGGCCTGTTGTGGGGGTAGATGGGGGGCTAAGGGAGGAATGGCATTAGGAGAAATACCTAATGTAAATGATGAGTTGATGGGTGCAGCAAACCAACATGGCAAATGTATACCTTTGTATCAAACCTGCACCTCGTGCACACGTACCCTAGAACTTGAAGTATGATTTTAAAAATAGCTTTTACTTTTATCAAACACACATAGTTTAAAAATCAAGTAGACTTGATAAGGCTAGTATAAAAACCCTACATTATCATTTTCTTCTCCTCAGAATCAATCACTTTCAATCCCTTTAACCGAGTTTGGTAATGATATATTTCCTTTCAATTTTTACTTCATCTTCAGGCGAGAATGGGAAAAGGATAGGATAGTAGTCCCTTGTACAATGGAGAAAGATAGTCTTTCCAATAAATTGTGCCAGGCAAACTGGACATCTACATCCAAAAGAATGAATCTGGACTCTTCTCTTACACCATATACAAAAATTAACACAAAATGAATGAAGGACTTAAATGTAAGACCTGAAATCATAAACATGCTAAGGGAAGTAATAGGAAAAAAATTCCTTGATCTTGACCTTGGCGGTTATTTTGCAGACATAATTCCAAAAGCACAGCCAACAAAAGCAAAAATGAACAAGTGAGACAACATCAAACTAAAAAGTTTCTGCACAGCAAAGGAAACCATCAACAAAATGAAAAGCCAACGCATAGAATGGGAGAAAATAAATTGCAAACCATATATCTGATGTACACTAATATTCAACATATACAAGTCAATAACAACAAAAACAAGTAATCTGATTGGAACGTGGGCAAAAGACTTGAACACATATTTCTCCAAACACATACAAATATCTAATGGGTATATGAAAAGGTGGTCAGCATCACTAATCATGAGGGAAATGCAAATCAGAACTGCATGAGCTATAACTTCATACTTGGTAGGCTGGCTATTATTAGAAAGTAAAATGACGACTATTGATGATGTACAGAAAAAGACACCTTGTACACTGTTGGTAGAATTATAAATTGCTACAGGAATTATGAAAAATGGTATGGAGGTTCCTTAAAAAACTAAAAAGTAGGGCTAAGTTAAGATCCAGCAATCCTACTTCTGGGTACATTTCCAACAGAATTGAAACCAGTATGCAGAGGAAATGTTTACACACCCATATTCATTGCAGCATCATTCACAATAGCTTAGATATGGAAAGTGTTGTTGGATGAATAGGTAAAGAAAAGGTGACATATATATTGAGTACAAATATTTTAGTACAAACATGTCCGTCAATGGATGAAAGAATAAAAAATGTTTTTTATGTGTGTGTGTTTCTGTGTGCATGTTTGCATATGTGTGTACAATAGAATATTATTTACCCTTTAAAAGGCCTTTCATAGATGAATAAATCTAGCAGGTGTTAAATTTTGTCAGTTAGAAATGTGTATTTCCAGCACAAATAATAATTTTTAAAACTATTCCAATATTATGTATTGCTACATGTTAGTTGGAATAAAATTTCCAGAGACAACATCTCTAAGGAATTCTAATGATATGTCACAAGCAGAATAAGGGAATACAAAATGACTCATTCTGGAAAAATAAAGGTTAGAAGATTCAAAACTGGCTATGTTGATGAGAAACACAGTGATTCTTCAGTGCTTCCAATGAGTCTGAAAATAAAAAGAAACTTCTCTTCATGAATCTTGGTATTAAAAATAGCTCTAAACACATTTATTTACATGTATCTCTAAACATATTAATTTACATATAACTTTAAATATTTATGTGTAATATCTATTATGCTTAACTATTACTATAAAATTTTAATTCCCTAAAGGATTCTTTTATCAAACCAGACAAAAACTCTTTTGTAAAGTCTTCTCATTGTGAAAATGGGACCTGTCTCATACTTGAAACATATTATATTTAGGTGTTTGTCTTAATCTATCTTTCTCTAATACCCTCTATTCATGTAGATTTTCTGAATAATTGTATTTTATTAGTGGAATGACTCCTGCAAAGATTAACTTAAATATTAAATTTTATTGACAATAAAAATGTGATAACCCCACTCACGCCATTGATTTATAATTTTGCTCTTTCTAAAGTGTTAACTATTATAAAGGATTTTACATTTTCAATTATCACCAGAATGTTCTTTCGTTTGTTTCTAACAAAGGTGGAAAACAATATTTGATTGTATTAGAACTTATCTGATTTGGTTACTGAATGCACAGGATTTCCATTAATTTCCCTTTGCTGTTCATACTTTAGACCCAGAAAATTGTTGCATTTTTAAAAGGATAAAAATATGAATCTTATCAGATATCTTTTAGTTTCTATATCCAGTCATTTTAAATACTAGATCTATTTTGCTACAGATCTGTCTTATGTAATATGTATAACATTAACATAATCTTAGACACTTATTTGTGGCAACGAAGCTTATGGTCTGATAACTTTGGTCAGTGAGTATACATTGATTTAAATTAAATATAAAACCCACATGAGAACATTTTGTTTTATGTCTGGCTTCAGTCACAAGGCCTGAACAATCT
>NW_012117766.1:1176194-1185763 GCF_000951035.1 Colobus angolensis palliatus
TCTTTGGATGCAGTTAGTCTTACAGGGTTTTTTTTGACAGTTTGTTTCTCATTTTATCAAAAATAAAATAACATAAAATTTCCAAAAATATCGATGTAGTTATTGCTAAACTTGATATTCCAAGATTACACATATATATATACACACATATATATATATGCATACATGTATATATGTGTGTGTGCATTATATATGTATATATAAAACATTTAACAGAAAGTCTATTATTTTTCCACACCAAAGGTTAGCGTCAACAACTCATTCTATGTCTTCTAAGAATTATATTATTAGTCTGAGTCATATATCTAAATTTAGACAATCTTTCTACAAATATAATATGTTTTATTCATAAAAATTAATTGTTTTATTCATATCATATAAGGAATACAATAGTAAGCCCCTATGCACATTCTCTTTCTTGTTCCCATTGAATGGAAATTTTTAATATTCTCTTTCCCAAATTTAATGTTCTTTCACTTCTCTCCCACAATATGTTCCCTCTGTAAGAGTCAAAATGTTAATGACATTCCCATTCTGTTTCATTCATCTGCATGTTTGTCATGCCAGTACCATAGTGTTTTAAGTACCACAGCTTTGCTATATATTTCAAAATCAAGCAGTGTAACACTTTCAGTTTTTTTCTTCTTTCTCAAGATTGCTGCGGTGATTAAGGGTCTTTTGTGGTTCCAAATAAATTTTAAATTTTCTTTTCTATTTTTGCTAAAAATGCCCTTGAGATTTTGATAAGTATTACATTGAATTTGTATACTGCTTTAAGTCATATAGACACAATAAAAATATGAAATCTTCCAACCCATGATCCCAGGATAGCTTCCCATTTATTTGTGTCTTTTAAAATTTCTATCATCCAGAGCGAGACTCTGTCTCAAAAAAAAAAAAAAAATTCTGTTTTCAATGTTTTATAGTTTTCAGTGTACAGATCTTTCATTTTCTGGGTTATGCTTATTACCAAGCATATTATTATTTTTGATGCTATGGTAAATGGAATTGTTTCCTTATTTCCATTTTTGGATAGTTCATTATTCATGTATACAAAAGTCACTAAACACTGTATGTTGATTTTGTTTACTGTCAATGTGCTGAACTTGCTTATTAGTTCTAAAAAGTATTTATTTTGTGGTGTCTTTAGGGATTTTTATGTATAAGATTCTGTCAACTGAAAACAGAGACAATTTTCTTTCTTTCTTTTCAATTTGGAGTTCTTTTATTTATTTTCCTACCCTAATTGCTCTGACTAGCACTTTCGGTACTATGTCGAATAGAAGTGGCAACAGAAGGCATCCTTTTCTTGTTCATAATCTTAGAAGAAAAGCTTTCTAATGTGTAGTTAAATTTGGATTGCTTGTATTTTGTTGGAGATTTCTCTGCATCTATGTTCAACAGGAATATTGGCCTGTGGTTTCCATTTCTTATGGTGACTTTGTCTGACTTTTGTATCGGGGTAATGCTAAACTCATAAAATGAGTTCGGAAATGTTCCCTCCCTTTCAAGTTTTTAGAAGAGTTTCAGAAGTGTTGCCATGAATTTATTTTTAAATATTTGATAGAATTAACCAGTGAAGGCATCTGGTCCTGGATTTTGCTTGTTGGAAGGTTTTTGGTTTCTAATTCAATATCCTTTCTCATTATTCATCTGTTCATATGGTCAACTTATCTTCAACAGAGATGTTAAGAAAATACAATGGGGAGAGGATAGTTTCTGTAATAAATTGTGCTGGGAAAACTGGATATAAACGTTCAATAGAATAAAATTAGAGCATTATGTCAGACACAGAAATCCACTCAAAGTGGACTAAATACTTAAATTTAAGATCTGAAAGTACAAAACTCTAGGAAAGCAGAAGAAAAACTTCTTGAAATTGGTGAAGGCAATGATTTGCTGCATTTGACACAAAATGCACATGCAACAAATCTAAAAATAGACAAATGAGATAACATCAAATTTTGCAGAAAATCTTCTTTAAGGCAAAGAAAAAAAAAAAAAAACAACAACATTAGTAGAGCATGGAGCACATGCCTGTAGTGTCAGCTGATCAGAAGCTGAGGCAGGAAGATTGCTTGAGCCCAGGAGTTTGAGGCTGAAGTGAGCCATGATAACACTGCTGCACTCCAGCCTGGGTGACAAGACTCGGTGAAAAGGCAATATATTTAAGGGAAAAATATTTGCAAACCATCTATTTAACAAGGGGTTAATATCCAAAATATGTAAGAATCTCCTACATCACAAAGCAGAAGAAACAACCTAATTAAAAAATGAGCAAAGGACTAAATGAGCATTTCTTCAAAGAAGACATACAAATAGTTGCCAGGTATATGAAAGTTGATCAATACTACAACTAACTGGGAAATGCAGATCAAAACAGCGATGAGATATCATCTCACACCTGTTAGGATGGCTATGATAAAAATAAGAAACAAGTGTTGACAACTATTGGGGGGAAAGAAAACACTTAAGCAGAGTCGATGGAAATGTAGAATGATGTAGGCAACATGGAAAACAGTATGAAGGATCCTTTAACAGTAATTGCATTAAAAATAGAATTGCTACATGATCCAGCCATCCCATTTCAGGATACATATCCAAAATAATTTAAATAAGATTTTGGAAGAGATATCTGCACCCCAATGTTCATGGCAGCATTATTCATAATCACCAAGATAAGGAAAGGATCTACATGCCTATCAATAGACAAATAGATAGAGTTAATGTGTTTCAAATATTATTAAGCCTTAAAAAGGGAAGAAAATCTTACTGTTTGTGACAACATGAGTGGACCTGGAAAACATTATGCTAAGTGAAATAAGCCAGTTATAAAAGGACTTTATGATTCCACAAATATAAAGCATCCGGAATAGTCAAACTCGTTGAAGAAGAGAGTACAATGTACCAGGGGCTTGAGAGGGGAGGAAATAGGAGATTGTTGCTCAATTGGTATAAAGTTTCAGTGGTACAAAATGAATAAGCTCTAGGGATCTGATGTACAACATAGCTATCCACAGTTAACAAAATGGTATTGTTCACTTTAAAACATGTTAAGAGGATAAATCTGATGCTAAGTGATTTTACCAAAAACAAAAACAAACAAACAGAAACCCCACCAAAGGACAAAATAACTCAGTGAAATTTTTGGAGATGATGGATATGTTTAGAATCTTTATTGTAGTATTAGTGTCATGATTTTATACGTATACTCAAATTCATTGAAATTTAGACACTAAACATGTACAATTTTATATATCAATTATATCTCAATAAAGGTTAAAGCAATAAATACAAAAAAAAATTGACTGCTTGTTTTTAATTTTTTTTATCTACTTAACACTCTTTATTTTCCCCTTAATGTATTGGTTTTATTTAGCAGGCCCTGATGTGGTCCTATAGACAATTTTGAAAATGCACTTAAAAATGGAAGCTTTAACTTTGACAATATCAGAGAGGTTGCATTCAGTGGGATTTGATTTATGAAGAATTCACCCCTTTCCAATGGCATACATGTGCAAACTTCTATTGTTGCTATGATGCCAAACACATATTGGAAATGTTTAAATTACTGAATGTGAGGGTTCTTTACAACTGGAAAAAAATTCACTATTTGATTATTTATCCATATTAATGCAAAAAAATGTGTTAAACACCTTTTCTCTTCATTCTCCATCTTCTTTTTTTTCTCAATTTCTCCTCCTTCTTTTTCTTCCTTTTAGAACTGGCAAGATGATTTAATCAGCTCTAATCCATTTTTATTGCCTATCGTCTAACTCACTGGCCCAATTATGAATTTCTTCACAGTACAAAATATTTCTTTTTGTTTTTGATTTTTTAAAATACAAAAGCCACTTTATGTTAATTCAATTATTTTGGTCTGTTGCTTTCTAATTTTTTTTTGAATGAAAATTTGCTGTTCCTGTGCATGCCAAGTATAAAAACATCAAAACCTTATCAAATTTCAAATTATTGTGTTGTTTTAAGTGTCTTACAGTATTACATATTTTACCTTGGAACTCATGTTGTGTACAGTCCTAGTGCCATTATCTTGTTTCTCTGAGCTTGGTCCAAGGGGTGGTTGAGAGCCACTAACTTTCATTCAGATTTCATTATAGTATTGATATCTGAGAAAAAAATAAAACTTTGTCTTTCTTCTGATGTTTTTAAGCTTGGAGAATATAGCTGCTGACATTCATCATGTTCACAGTATGGATCAAGTTTGCATTAGTATCAAGACAAATAGACAAATAGAACTTCTAAATGGATAAAGAACCTAACTAGCGTTCTTGTGGCCCAGGATTTCAATATCTCCCAATCCAAGCCCACATCTTGTCTTCCCAGATAAAAGCTGAAGAAATGTTTTTGTTGATTTTTTTTCTTAAACATAAATTAGAATTATTTCAATTGAAATTGTAATAGTCCAAGAGGTCTTTTAAGATTAATATTCTCTTCAGATTTCTATTGCTAACTATCTTTCTCTTTCTGATACTTTCTTTAATGTAATAATACAGATAACTAGTTTGCAGTCAAAATTGGTTCTATCTTGAGAAATATTTTGTTTCATTAAGACAAACTTACATATCTGTGATGGTCCCATATGTGTTAGCTTTATATTTAATCTAAAAAAAAAATCCTATTTTCTCTTATTTTCAAATCTTTGGCAGGCCATGCATGATTGCTGCCAGGCATTCCTCCGCACTCTTTCTTATGTTCACCCAATTCACAGTTCTAAATGAGTACTTTAACAGAGTACAGCACAAATCTATCCAGTCTTTATGGAAGTTCTCTAAATACTTTATGGAATCTATCATTTTCCCGTAAGCTACATTTTATTCATGATGAAATTACCATTTGTTCCTCATTTACAAGATATCAAAAGTCACAGTTATGTTCATTACCTTCCTGGAGTTACATTCCAGATTGTCAGTTTTTCGTTTAAAATATTACATGAAATTTACTAAAGATCATAATTTAGGTTTAGGATGGAAAGTGACAATAGCATCTGTCAGGTGTACTTAGTTTATACACATTTTGTCAAACTAAACATATTATCTCACGTGTAGAAAAGTCCTAATGCTGGACAAATATTCAGATATCTCCACAGTTAGGTTTGAGATATTCCTGTAAATACTTTTTTTTTTGGACGGAATCTTGCTCTGTTGCCCAGGCTGGAGTGCAGCGGCACAATCTCGGCTCACTGCAACCTCTGCCTCCTGAGTTCAAACGATTCTCCTGCCTCAACCTCCCAAGTAGCTGCAATTATAGGCATGCACCACCCCTAGCTAATTTTTGTATTTTTAGTAGAAACGGGAGTTTCACCATGTTGGCCAGGCTGGTCTCACACTCCTGACCTCAAGTGATCCACCTGCCTCAACCTCCAAAAGTGCTAGGAATACAGGCATGAGCCACTGCGCCCAGCCCAATATATCCTTTTAAGTCCTTTACTATGAGTTGGATAACTCAGTCAGAAAACTTTGATAAAACTAAAGGAAGCAATTTTAATTGCTTTTCAATTAATTTTTTTTTTAAAAGATTCATATTAGACACTTTCTGTTTCTCTGGGTTGGGAGGTCTGTTCTTCTTTAACTTGCCCACTTTCTAACTCCAACCAGTCACAAACAACCCAGTCCAATCTTCATCAGGATAGTCACGTTTTTGGTGTAAGTTTGAGTGCCCATCTAAGCTGCTAAAACTCCAGCAATAACTGGAAGATTTTACCTTCAAATATATGACTTTTATTTCTAAAGATTAATTTTTCAATAATGGTCTTGATTTGGTTTTAAATCAGTGAAATGATAGTGAAATCATGATGGAGTGTATTTAGATGAAGTTTTAGAAAAAGATCATTTTCTTCCACTGTGCATCTAATAAAAACCATGTAATAAATTCTTTTCTTGCCTTGCTGACAGGGTCATCTTCCAGAAGATTGGGGATATAACTAAGGAACTTCAATTTTTACTTAATTTTGACAAAAAGACAATCCTGCCTACTGAGAAATAGTGATTAGAAATGTAGGGAAAAATGTGTCAGCTTCATGAGTATAGTTAGAAGCACATTCTTCTCTGCAGAAAAGCAGATTTTAAATGTCTTAAGAAGATAATGAAATAATTCTGTGGTAATATAATATAACAACTCAGAAAATTTTAAGAGACTGAAGACAACATAGGACACTGACAAAAACCACCCAATTCTGGACATGCCACTTACGAATGATATAAACTTTTGCATTATCTGTAACAGAAAGATAATAATTGTGCATATCCAAGGCTTTGTTAAGAAGCTTGAATGAATTAAAATATATAAAATGCTTAAACAAGCACCTAGCAAAGGATCTTACTGACATTTTAATAATAAAATTCTGTAAATTTAATGAACGATAAGTAGAAGAAAAAGGAGCACTATAAAAACAAGCCATGTAGCAGCTCAGATAATTTTCCAATAAGGATTAATGTAGTTAATAATACGTAAAGAAGGGATACTTAACTATGGACAAATATGTGTATAGAATAAAAATAACATAGTTCCAGTGTGTATACTACAAAAATAAATTGGCACTTGTAAAACACATCAAAAAGAGCAAGAACATTTATGAATATGGATATACTCAACATTTTAGGCAAATCCTAAAGAAACAAAAAGAACTACTAAACCTAATATATTTGATTTTTCTCTATCAATGAGAACAATTTTCAAACTGGAAACTGTTTGAGATGTATAGCTGTGAAACCTCTTCTCTGTGACAAGTGAAGAAAAACATTAAATCAATTGAAATCTCTAGATACTGAGGATTAAAAATGTGATATGATGAATAATTTAAAGTGTGATTGTGCAATCATTGTTGGCTATCATCTATGAAGTATTACAAACAACAGGTTAAGGGCCAGAATTTGGAAACATGTAAATGATACTACAGTTTTATAAATGGAAAATTATATGTTTTGGAACCTATAGGCAAAGTGCAGTAAAAGTTGTTGCTGGCAAAATTTAGATACCAAATATAAGCCAAATAGTTTGTAAGCAAATATGTAGTTGACAAAGAGCCAGGCTTACAAAATTCTAAACCCAGTCTTTCAAGTTTCTTGTTTTGTAATTCTAGTCAAGCTCTCTCACTCTCCTGATTTAGGAGTTTTCTCATCTAAAATGGGAAGGATTATGTCAGACACTATTTGATGTCTATTTTAACTAGAATATTTTTTTAAACTTATAACTGTGTGATTCTGCCCTTGGCATGGGCAAAACATCGCAAACAAAACATGTTTTATTGTGTACATATTTGTGTGAACAAATAAAAGATGATAAACATTAAAAGTAGCTTTGTTAAATAAAAATAGATCTAGACGGATGACATCAGGAAGACAGTGGAAAAAGAGGCTCCTGACTTTCTCACCTCCCACAAAGTTACAGAATAAACATTTCACACATGAATCGATTCCCTCTGAGAAAAAGCTAGAACTAGTCAAGAGAAATGTCTACATATCAGGCAACTGCAAAAATGGACACATAGAAATGGATAGGAAAAGATGGGACACATTGACTCACAAACTCCACCCTGGCACAGCACGTTATGATCAGAAAGGAATTACAATATCCAAGCTTCTCCTTGAGGAATGAAGGGATTGGATCATGCATTTATAGCACCCCAACTTCTGTATCCTCACTTTCCTGCCCAGACGGTTTGAATATTAAATTATGTTGCATTTGGGGCAAAACAGACTCTGCATTTCCAAGTCTCCCTAATCTAATGTGGACAAAAATCTGGTTTTTAAAAAGTACACAGGCACTTCCAGCGGCTATAACCCTCAGGATCACTGCAAAGAGAACAGGCCAAAAATCTCCAGCTACCAGTTTTTTCCTGGAAGGGAATCTTCTGCATATTTTTCCAGATGCTATCTGAGTGTAGGCCTTCTAAGGAGCCAGAAGCAGAGAGACAATGGGGCAAATAAACAGTGAGCCTCTGGGAGTCTGAATGGAAAAGTGGGCACTTCCTTTTCTTTACTCCCAAGCTAACTTCAGTGATAAATTCAGGTCTTCATATTCTCCCAGGAAGGAGGGTGTGCATTCATTGAGTACTCCAACTTTTAAAACTGCCACCAGAGATACTGGTTTCTAAATGACCTAGCCCTAGGAGTTGAAGTGGTTCTGGATTCCCAAGTCTCTCTAAAATCACAAAGATAAGGAGGTGGTTTAAAACTGGGTTCACTTACAGCTGCCATCCTCTCAGAGTGTGGGGTCTGAGTGAGAGTGCAAGCGTATGTTGCAGATTTTCTTCCATGCTTACTTGAGAGCCTATTGTAGAGAAACTCCAACTCAGCTTTTCCTTAAAGATCCAAAGAATTAAAACACACACCTAATATGCTAACTTTTACAGCTACATCTTGAGGAGCTGACTTTTATCTCACCTATTTTGGGGGTATTGACAGAAATTGGCACACTCTTATCTCTTAGGGATCCCTAAGGACAGAGACAATGGTTTGGACATGCACAAAGTTTCAGAGACATCTAGAATTTCTAGCTGGACAAATTAGTGAAGTTCTCCTTCTACAGGAAGGCAGACTGACAAGACTGGGAAAGGGGGATTGGCTTATCCAATGAGCAGAAACCATAACAAACAGTTAAAAAAAATGAAGACATAATGTTCCAATTAAAATAACAAGATAAATCTCCAAAACACAACCTCTATTAAATAAAGATATGAGATTTACCAAATAGAAAATTCAAAAGAATAATCATAAAGATGTTCACTCAGACCCGGAAGGCAGTGCATGAACAAACTGATAATTTTAACAACAACAAAAGGTAATATAAAAATGTACCAAACAGAAATCATACAGCTAAAGAATACAACGCTTGCACTAACAAATTCAATAGAGTGAATCAGATGCAGATTAGATAAATTGGAAAAAAAGACCAACAAACTAAAAAACAGGTAATTAGAAGTCACTCAACCTGAGGAGCAAAAAGAAGGGAACCTTCCTGAAATTATCAGTATATTTTTTAGGATAAACTTTAAAGAACAGAAAGGAGTAGAATGATATATTCAAAATGTTGAAATAAAAGATTTCAAATGAATAATCCTACAATTAGCAAACCTGTCCTTCAAAAAATAAACTTTTCAGACAAATGAAAGCTTGGGGAGTTCATCATATTTATGCCTGCCTTAGAAAACATGCTAAAATAAGTTCTTTAAGTTGACATAAAAGGCTTCTAAACACCACCACAGAAGCATGAGACATTTTGACACTCACTGGCAAAGGTAAAAATATAGGCCAAAAAGAATATTTTATTGCTATAATAGTAGTAAGTTAATTAATTATAATCCCACTAAGAAGTTAAAAAATAAAAGTATTAAAAATGAGTATCACTACATTATGTTAATAGAAGCAAAATGTAAATAGTGACAACAATACCAAATAAAGTGGAGAGACGAAAGTTAAAATTAGAGATTTATTGTATACAAGGAAAGTTAAGTTGTAACTTCAAATATACAGTTACAAATGTAAGATTTTCTATGTAGGTTCCTTGGCAAACACAAAAATAACTGTAGCTGTTATACAAAAGAAAAAAAA
>NW_012117766.1:1185813-1220074 GCF_000951035.1 Colobus angolensis palliatus
ATAAAGTGTCTTAATGAATAGTAAACAAGATCCACTTATATGTTGTCTACAACAAACTCAGTTTAGATTCGAGGTTACATACTGGTTGAGAGTAATTCATTGAAATTGCAGTTATTTTATGCCAATTTGGTGCCAGCTGCCCTGCTGGATACTATATATATAAAACAAAGAAAGACAGCAAGATAGAAAAAGAGAGACAAAAGAACCACAAGACAAACAAAAAATAGTTGACAAAAATGCCAAAGGTAAATTATTTCTTATCAAGAATCACTTTAAGTGTAAATGAAGCAAACTCCCCAATCAAAACACATAAAGTGTCTTAATGAATAGTAAACAAGATCCACTTATATGTTGTCTACAACAAACTCAGTTTAGATTCGAGGTTACATACTGGTTGAGAGTAAGAGATGAAAAAAGATACTTTATCCAAGTGGTAACCAAAAGAAAGAAGAAGTGTCAGTGTGCAGTCAGGTGAGAAAATTAAGAAAATAAAAGGAAGAAGTGGCTATACTTACGTCAGACAAAGTAGATTTCAAATCAAAAACGATCTTTAGAAACAAAGAAAGTGATTACATTATGAAAAAAGGATCAACTCAATAGGAAGATATAACATGTATGTCTATATACACTCAATATCAGAACAGGCATATATATAACTTTTCACACAATAGCAAAAATCTACGTTCTTCTCAAGTACATACAAAATATTCTTCAGTATAGGTCACATATAAGATTACAAAAGAGGACTTAACATATTTAAGATCAAAATTGTACCAAGAATCTTCTTTGACCACAATGGAATAAAATCAAAAATTGATAATAGTAAGAAAATGAGAAAACTCACAAAAACATGGAAATGAAGCAACATACTCTTGAGCAATCACTGGGTACAGCACAGGTCAAATGGGAATTTAAACACTATCTTGAGACAAGCTAAAATAGAACTGAGCAAACTTATGGGATGTTGTACTAGTTAGGGTTCTCCAGAAGAACAAAACAAATAGGATATATGCCTATATGAAAGGGAGTTTATTAGGGAGAATTAGCTCAGGATTATAAGGTGATACGCCGCCGTCAAGCTGGGGCAAGTGAGAAGCCAGGAGGGGCTTATTCCAAGTCCAAAAGCCTCAAAACCAGGAAAGCTGACAGCGCAGCAGCCAACCTAAGGCTGAATGCCTGAGAGTCCCCAAGAAACCGTTGGAACAAGTTCCAGCGTCCAAAGGTCTAAAAACCTGGAGTCTGATGTACAAGGGCAAGAGGAACAGAAGCAAGGATCTGGCATGGAAAGAACAAAGGTAGCCGGAAACTCAGCAAGGGAAGTTGTCCCACCCTCTTTGTCTGTTCTAGATATATTGGCAGCCTATGGGATGGTGCCCAATCAGATTGAGGTTGGGTCTTCCGCTTCCAGTCCACTGACTCAAATGTCAGTTTCCTATGGCAAACACACACAGAAATAATACTCAAATGTCAATCTCCTCCTCACAAACATACCCAGAAATAATACTTTATCAGTCATTTAGGCATGCCTCAATTCAATCAAGTTGACACCCATTAAGTTGACAGCAAGCTGACATGTAATTATAACAGATGTAGTAAAAGCAGTCATGAGGGAAGTTTATAGCAATAAATTCCTACATGAAAAAACATAAATATCTCAAATAGACAATTTAACTTTACACTTCACAAAACTAGACAAAAAACAAACCAAAGCAAAGTTAGTAGAAAGAAGGAAATAACAAATGAGAGTAAAAATAAATGAAATAGAGAATAGAAGAACTACAGAAAAAAAAAATATCAAAGGTTTTTTTCGAAAAAATAAACAAAATCAACAAGCCCTTAGCTAGTTTGTCAAAGAAAAAAGAGAAAAGATTCAAATAAAATCAGGAATAAAAGAGATATTACAAATAATGACTCAGAAACTAAAAAAGATCGTGATTATAAACAATTACATGTCAATAAAGCAGATAAACTAGAAGAAATGAAGAAATTCTTAGAAACGTGCAACCTATCAAGACTGAATCAACAGATAGAAAAGCTCAATAGACCAAAAACAACAAAGACTTGAAGTAATAAATAAAAGTCACCCAATGAAAAAAACTCAGGACCGCACAGCTCTGTAGCTGAATTCTATCAAATATTCAAAGAATTATTATCAATCTTTTATGAACTCTTTAAAAAATAGAAGTAGGCCGGGCGCGGTGGCTCAAGCCTGTAATCCCAGCACTTTGGGAGGCCGAGACAGGCGGATCACGAGGTCAAGAGATCGAGACCATCCTGGCTAACACAGTGAAACCCCGTCTCTACTAAAAATACAAAAAACTAGCCGGGCGAGGTGGCGGCCGCCTGTAGTCCCAGCTGCTCGGGAGGCTGTGGCAGGAGAATGGCGTAAACCTGAGCTGAGATCTGGCCACTGCACTCCAGCCTGGGCAACAGAGCGAGTCTACTACTCAAAAAAAAAAAAAAGTAAAGATAATACCTCCAGCATTACATTGATACCAAGTCAGCGAAACACAAATACAAAAAGAGAAAGCATCAGATCAATATCTCATATGAGCATAGATGCAGAAGCCCTAAAAATACACTAGCTAACCAAATTTAATGTCACATACAAAAGATTATACATAATTACAAAGAGAGACTGATCTTGAAGTGCCAAGTTGTTAAAAATAGGCAAATTTAATTGACATGATACACCCCATTAACAGAATAAAAGATAAAAATCACACAGTCATTCAAGAGCTGCCGAAAATAATTGACAAAATTTGACATTTGTTAATTATAAACCCATTTAACTAAATGTGTATAGAAAGAAATTTTCTCAACATAATAAAAACCATTTATAAAAAGCCTACAACTAATATCATCAACAATGGAGCAGAACTCAGATCCTTTTACCTAAGATCTGGTATGAGGCCAGAATACCCATTTCTTCATAGTACTAGAAGTACCAGCAAAAACATTCAGACAAGAAAAGGAAATAGAAGGAATCTGAACTATAAGGAAAGAAATAATTATCCTTGTTGTATGTGCTATAATCCTACATATCACATGTCCCTAAAGACTTCACAAGAAACTATCAGAACTGATCACTGAATTAAGTAAAATAGCAGGATACAAAATCAACATGCAAATGTAAGTTGTATTTTTATGTTAATAATAATCTACATCCAAAAAAAGAATTGAAAAAATCCCATTTGTCATAGCATCTTTAGCCAAGCAAGTGAAAAACCTATATACTGAAAGTTTTAATACTTCAATGAATGAAACTGAAGCAGACACAATAAATTGAAAGATATCTTGGATTTGTGAATTAGGAGACTACCTAAAGTGATCTTCAGATTCCATGCAATTCCTTTCAAAATCTCAATGGCATTTTTCATAGAAATAGAAAAACAATCCTAAAATTCATTCAGAACCACAAAATACTGTGAAGAGCCAAAGCACTCTTAATAGAAAAGGAAAACAAAACAGAAAAGCTGGAGGTATTACACTTTCTTATTTCAAATTATCACACAAAAATACAGTAGTCAAAATAGTATGATACTCACATAAAAAGCAGACACATAGGCCAATGGAACGGAATAAAGAGCTCCAAAATAAACTCAGTGTATATAGCCGATAATTTCATAAGGCCATGAAAATGAGAAAATGGTTAAAGGATTTTGTGTTTTCTTCAATACATTTTGATACAAAAACTGGATAGATGCATGCAGAAGTCTAAACTTGGACCTCTGTCTTACAGTATACACACAAATCAACTCAAAGTGATTAACACCAAAATATAAAACCTTACATCATAACACTCCTGAAAGAAAACAGGGAAGAATTCCCTGATGTGGATCTTGGAAATGGTTCTGTGGATATGAAACCAGAAAACACAGCCAACATAAGCAAAGTATCAAGTGGGACATCAAGCTAAAATACTCAATCCACCAAATGAAAAGGCAGTTTATAAACTGAGAAAAAATAATGCAAACCACATATCTAAAAAGGGTTTAATTTTAAAAATATATGAGTAACTCATGAAAATTCATTGTAAAAAAACAAATATAGTCATGCACTACACAATGACATTTCAGTAAATGATGAATAGCATGTATGGTGGTGGTCCCATAAAATTATAACACCATACTTTTACTGTACCTCTTCTATGTTTAGGTATATTTAGATACACACATACATACCTTTGTATTAAAATTGCCTATAGTATTCAATACAGTAATATATTATACAGGTTTGCAGCCAAGAGTAATAGGAGTTTACTAGGCTATAAATCTAGGTTTCTGTAAGTACGCTTTATGATTTTTGCACAAAGGTGAAATTGCCTAATGTTGCATTTCTCAGTATATATTCATGTCATTAAGCAACGCAAGACTGAAATCCAAGTAAAAAAATGGTCAACAGACCCAAGTCAACATTTTTTCATGTAAGACATACAAATGGCTAACAGAAATATGAAAAAGGTGCTCAGTATCACTATTCATTAGGGAAATGCAAAGCAAAACCACAATGAGGCATCAGTTTCATACCTGTTAGAATAGTAATTATCAAAAAGAAAAAGAAAAACCATGTTGGTGAGATGTGAAGAAAAGGGAACCTTTGAGAATGTAAATTGACATAGTCATTACGAAAAACAGTATGTAGTTTCCTAAAAAAAAAAATACATAATTTCTATATGACTCATATAACTTTTTGCTGGATATATACCCAAAATAAATGAAATTAGTATCTCAAAGAGATATCTACATTCACTTGTTTGTTGAAGCATCATTTACAATAGACAAAATATGGAAGCAATCATAGTGTCCATCAGTGGATACGTGGATAAACAAATTATATATAACACAGGTATTAAAATTGCCTACAGTATTCAATATAGCAATATGCTATTCAGGTTTGTAGTCAGGAGCAACAGGAGTTTAGTGGGCTATATCATCTAGGTTTCTGCAAGTACACGCTACAATTCTGCAAGTACAAAGGTGAAATTGCCTATATATAACACATACACACACACACACACACGCACACACATATATATATATATCCATGTATATCCACGTATGACACTATGGATGAGACTAGAGGACATTATGCTAAATGAAATAAGTCAGATTTGGAAACAAAAATGCTATATCATCTTACTTATGCATGGAACATTAAAAAGTTGAATATGTAGAAATAGAAAATAGACTAGTGTTTACCAGGGGCGGAGAAAAGGAGAAAGTGAGGGAGATGTAGGTCACAAGGTATAAATTTGCAGCTATATATGATGAATCATTCTAGAGATCTAATGCATAGCAGGAGGTTTATAATTAATATTCTATTATATATTAAAATTTTGCTAAGATAGTAGAAATTAGGTGCTCTTACCAAACACAAGAGGTAACTATGAAAGGTAATGGATATGTTAATTTGCTTACCTGTGTTAATTTTTTTACTGTGTATATGTTATCAAAACATCATGTCTTGCTCTTTAAGTATATACAATATACATTTGTAAAAACACATTTGAAAAATATAATTCAACTTAGGAAAAAAGAGCTTCTTTAAATAGATTATTACATTTGAAATAATGTTTTGTATAAGTATACACCAATAGGAAGAGGAGAACTACTGAAATTAAGAGCATGCTCCTGATTATGAGATTTGCAAGGATCTCAAAGTCAGGCACAAGAGGATTTCTCTGTATAAGGAAGAGTAAACAAAGCTAGAAAGAAAAAAAAAAAAAAGAGGTGTAAGAAAATAGAAAGAGTAAATGCAGTTTATGTGATAGGACAGTTGAGCAGTGAATGTTTTACCTTGAGGCAGGCCTATTTTCTCCGGAAGGAGCCTTAAGGAGCGTTTACATGCTGGCTCAAGCTGAAGGTGGGTCAAAGTTCAGGGGCTTGGGGGACAAAGAGAAGCTTAACCACAATTTGATGGAGTCAGATTTATAGGCACTTTTACAATAGCTCACTGGGGACAGACAGCTCAGCTAATTATTTCAGTAGAAGACTCAAAATTTGAAAGGGTTCTGTCTGGCCTTGTCATAGTAATAATCAAGGAGAGAATCCATGAGTAACATGGGAAATAATCATTTTATAGTAAGGCTTTTACTGGAACACAACATGAATTTTTGAACATCTCTGTTTTCCAAGTTCAAAATAGTCAAGGTACATGTATTTACATGGATGTATTTTAATTTTTCTGTGATAAGTAGCTGTGAATGGAATCTCTGGGTCTTGGGGTGTCAACTAAAAATTGCACTGGGCAGAGTAAGTGAAAATAAAGATTTTATTCAATATTCTTGCAATAGGAAAGAGAGATTGAACTCAACTCCACTGAATCAAATTGTAAGCTAGTAGAAAAGTACTAAAGGATGTCCGAGGGAAGGCTGGTCAAAGTGTTCACAACGTGTGTGTCGGCTAATTGGTGCTTAAGCTTCTACTTTCCCACAGAGACCACACAAGATAGGATAGGGCACTCACTTTCTTGATGACTACATTTCAAAGGAATGCCTTGGAATGCCTTTCAGGTCATTGAGAATGACATTCGTTAGGTCCTAAAACTGGCAGGATGCTGAAAGTATTTATATTTCAAAGGAGCAGAAAAAGACTTTATAATTGAAAGTCTTCCAGAGTCAATGTTCTAAGAAAAGTAAGGTTAGGTGCCTATATGAGGAATAAACTTGTCTGATGTCTAGTCAAGTTGTTGAGAACATCAGGGTCAACCCCATTAACAGTAAGTTGATTTTTTACCTTTATAAGAAACTACCAAATTGTTTTCATAACACTTGCGCCATTTTTTACTTTTACTGTTTTATGCCAGAAACTGGCAAGAACCCATCAGCAAGTGAAAGAATAAACACATTGTGGTATATCTAAACAATGGAATAATGCTCACAAATAAAAATAAATGAAAGCTGATATATGCAAAAACATAGGTGATGTTTATATTCATTAAAAGATGCCAGACAGGAAATAGTACTTACTATATTATTCCATTTATATAAAAGTTTGAAAAGATAAGTCGCATGTATAGTGAAAGAAAGTAGTTCAGTACTTGCCTGGGGCTAGGGATAAGTCTGGGAAAGGAAGTAAGGGGCCTTTTACTGGGAGAATACAAATGTTACATATATATCAATTGTAAAGGACTTGCATGGGCATATTAATTTATCAAAACTCACCAAAATGTATACCTATAATGACTACACTTAATATTTTATAAATAAAGCTTAATAAATTCTATTTCAAAAGCACAAATGCTATAAGACATAATATCACTAAATCACTAAATCCTCGCGTAGGAAGAAAAAAAACATATGTCAGTTACTTTTCATTTTCATTGTGCAAAGTTGGTAATTAGTTTGTTACTTATGTAAGAAGAAGATGTCTGGAGATCAGAGTATCTATGACCTCAGGCTCTTACAGAACAAAGCAGAAGAGTGGGGGAAAGATCTTATTGAAATTTAAGTTAATTTATTCACACTTTCTCTTGTTATGATTAGCAAGAAAGAGCAAAAAGTTCCCTAAGAGATTCGTAAGTGGTAACAAAATGTTCCCTGAGCTACTCAGTTCATTGTTGTTCTTGCAATCTCCCTGTAAACAACTTTTAACTTCAAAGCATATAAAACATCACAATATTCAAATAACCTGGAGAATGTTTGTTTTGGGGAAAGATATTTTTTTTCTGTCTAAGGGGTGAAAAAATTTGAAGAGCTGTGTATTTACCTGTACTATGATTATCTAAGTTGTCTCGATTATTTTGCTATTCTGATAAAATTTTAGGAACATTTTGTCCACTTATTTAGTGTACCACAAAATAAACGTGACTCTTGCAGATTTGAACAGAAAGACAAGTGAAGCTTGATTTCTTTGACAGTGGCTACAGGTCTACTTGATCAATGAATGGCAACAGACAATATGTGTTGATTTCTGTTGGAACGTGACAACTTATCACATGAGATCCTGTGAGCCACATAAACATTATTATATGTTATAAGAAAAGGGTTGGAATGAATTGGTTAGTCCTGCAAACACAGTGATGGGAATAGCAGCATATGTAGCACTTGGTCTTTGTCTCTTTTTTGTTAAAATCTTTGTCACTGATTTTACCAAACATCTTGATGGTGTGCCTGCCATTAGTTTGTTTGTCCTAAGGCTATTCCCCTTCCTCTACCTACTGTTCTGTTCAGTCTCTCAGAGGACTGGCCGGTCCAACTATGGACTCCCTCACAATTAGAGGGTATTGGTAGAAGAGTGCAAGAGTGAGGAATGGAGGAAAGGAAAAAGGAAAAAGCTAGGAAATGTGTTCCTATCACTCTGTGTGTTAGATGACTTTTTTCTCTCTGTTTCAGTTTCTTCTTAAAAGTGCCATTTTCTGTGTCCCTGACTCTTGCTGGGAAGCCCCCGGGGTGTTTCCAGCTCCCTCATACAGCCTCCCATCAGCACTCAAGCTCAGCACCTTGTGCTTGATGGTGTTTTCTAAGTTTACTAGTCTCTGAGTCTTCTTACTGCCCCTTCTTGGCTTTGATCTCTTTCTTACCTTTGTAACTATTTGTCCATGTTAACTTTATTTCACTGAACTACCTGCCGTGGACTCTGTTTCTCGGAATTTCCCTTTATTTTCACTGATACAGGTGCCATGTGGGTTAAAATTGTAGATGGCATGGAAGTAGGATGGTCAAAGGGATAGAACTATAATGTATCCTGAAAAATGTATTTTCCATTTTGTACAGATATAACTCATTTTTTCAGAATCTAAGATTTAAGATTTAATTCATATATATGTACCTATGGATTTTACAGTCATAGAAAATTGACTGTTACTATGTACTTCATAAGGTAACTCAATAGAGGTTTATGAACTTGTGCTCAGGATAAGAAGGCATGTGTATATTCTGGGAAAAGATGCTAAGATAAAAGCTGTAATACAAAAGAATCAGCACCTGTGAAGGAAAGAGGGAGAAAACCGGTTTGGATAGAGAAAGAGGTCAAATTTTAATGCAGTCCTGAAAAAGACTTGGCAAGCAGGTAGGAAATTCTAGAGTGATGACTGCCTTTCAAAATGTCCCACATAGTGCCTAAGGACCATGAGTGCCTGGCTTTCATAGCCATGCCTTACTCTCCAGATGCAAGTTGTCCACGGAAAGATGAGAGAGTTTTCTGTAGCAGAGGCAGACTAAAAGAAACTGCAACTTGCCAAATGACACCAGCTACTTCATATCAGCCCCTACACCTACCTCACAGCTGGGTTGAACACACTCAATACACACCTGGGTTGAAAGTCTTTCCTTGAAGGGTATCAAGGTGGTGCATCTTCTGGTATTCCACAGCCTGGCTTTGAGTCCTGGATCTCATTTTTACTCATTTTATAATATTGGAAAACCTTTAATTGTCTATATGCCTCAGTTTACTCCTTTATAAAATGAAATAATAGTATCTACCTGTGATGGTTACTTTTATGTTTCAACTTGGCCAGAATTTAGTGTCCAGAGATTTGGTCAAGCAGCAGTCTAGATGTTGCTATCAGGCTACTTTTCAAATGTATTTAACACCTAAATCAGTAGATGTTTAAGAAATCAGAATATACTTCATAATGTGGGCGGGCTTCATTCCATCAGCTGTGAGTTTCAAGACAAAAGACTGAGGTCCCTGAAGAAGAATGAATGTTGCCTTTAAATTGCTTTTAGACTCAAGAATGCAACATCAACTCATAAAAATTTTCAGCCTGAAACCCATCCTGAAGATACTAGACTTGCCAGATCTACAATACACGAGTCAGTTCCTTAAAATCAATCACTCTCTATAGATGATATAGATATAGACCCTGATTCCATTTATCTGATGAACACTGAGTAATACACTACCTCACAGGGCTGTTATGTGGCTTAAATACATTGGGCTGTATAGCACAGTGCTTGACAAATAGTGAGGACACAATATATTGGCTCCTACGGTTTACCAGGTTTCTATTCATTACCAACTTAACTTCTGAATGCATTATTTTAACTTTAAAAATAATGAATCATCTGTATAGGAACCCAAACCTTAATTCTTACATAGGTTGTTCACTTTTTTTTTTAACCAACTGTATTTAAATCAATCTCGAGTACTCTAAGGGTTTTGTATAATAATTAAATATTATATATGAAATAAAATGTTGAATTGTACTATTTTTTATTGTAGTGCCCTAGACACTTTGTTTTTCCTAGCAAGTCTCTGAAAATTTATCATGCAGATTACAGTATAATATTAGCCACCTTTTAGTACTAAAAGACTGTAAAATTCACTCCATGGTGTTTCAATGCATGAAGGTACTTTCAGAGTGTTTTATGTAGCATAATCCATTTACTAAAACTTTCAATGTCCCTTGTTTTATGAGGTTCTGCAACGATGACAGATGTTCCTTAATATTTCACCCTGGGAATTCTCCCTCGAATAAAGTTGTCTACATAGGAAACTATCAATATAGATTCGGTTGTTTAGAGAATGAAAATCTTCCAATTATAACACTATTTATCATAAGGTTCACAAAAATATTTGCACTAAAACAAAATGTACTGGAGTAAGTGAGTAACTCAAGCTGTCCCTTAATTGTCATGCAAAAGGTTATTGCAAAACTGTTTTTAAATGCGTGGATGCTAAATGACCGTCTGTGTAGGAATAATGTGGAGAAATTGTTTATATAAAGATTTGTCTGTTTTACCCATATCTACTGGTCAAAATCCACAGAAAGAAAGCCTCACATTCCCATTTTCATAATTGAATGGATTTCTTGTGATTTACAACCCTCTGCAATTGAGTTTAAAAAATAGGAAATAACTCAAAATCAACTACATAGAAATATAATTTTAACATACATAGAAATGTGTTTGAGTGAAAGAGCTGTTAAACATGAAATGCTTAGTTGTCTGCTTTGTTTTTAGTGAGAAACATAATATTTGGGTGTGTTGTATGCACTTCTATGCAGACACAGTGTCAGAAAGCAAGCAATTTATCTTAGAAAAAGAATTAAGTTTATATCACCTTAGCACATTTATAGAAATATGTTTTAAACTAAGGCAAACCTAGTTCAATGACACATATATGCTTTTTTGGAACTCAATGAATGATACGATGTTTAAGACTCAATAAACAAGCAATTGAGTTAAAAATTTAAACATTTTGACTTGATCATACACATTCCCCAAAGCAATTTAATTTTCTTGAATAACATTAGTTATGTCTAAATGATTAGCTCCTTACACCTGTAGAGCTACAAATCAATAGAACAGTATGATATGATGTCAAGTTCAAATTAAGAAGGAAGTAACTACTTATTGTCTATTCAAACACTTTCTTCCTTAGTTCAGACAATGAGAGAGGAGTTGAAATTTATTTTAGTTTTTCAAATGATCATTGTATGTATACTATGAACTAGCTACTGTTTATTAGTACCTGGCACATATATTAATAAAATGCTCTTCTTCAAGGGATTTAAAAATCAAATTAAAGCAACTTATTCAAACTTAATTAGCTATTGAACTATATCTTGCATTACATAAGAATTATGTCCACCTACAGATACCAAGGACCCTGTCCAAGTTTCTTACTGCTACCATAACAACTTATCACAAATGCATAGCTTTAAACCACACAAATTTACTTTCTTGAAGTTCTGGTGACCAAAAGGCCAAAATCCGTTTCCCCGGGGTTAAAGTCAAAGTGCTAGTAGACCTGCACTACTTCTGGAGGATCAAAGAGTTGATCGACTTTCCTGCTTTTTCTTCTTGCTTTTAGAGCTATATTTCTTGGTTCATGGCTTATTCTCCCATGTTCAGAAATAGCAGCTCTAGCAGAGCATCTATCTATGTAATCGAATCTTCCTTTGCCTCCATCTTTTAAGAATTTTTTTCTAAAGAAATTGGGTCCACACAGATAATACAGAATAATCCATCCTAAGATACTTAATCTAGTCATACACCAAAAGTCACTTTTTCTATACAAGAAATATTCACAGGTGCTAGGAATTAGGTCTTGACTGTCTTCAGAAGTCATTTCCAGCCTTCCACAAAACCCAAAACAGTGGCTCAAGCCAAAATAGAAGGGTACTTTTTCTGCCTGTAAGTAAAACTTTGGTGTAGGAGATAGAAGCTAGAGTGACAGCACTGCAGTGTTGTCAGGGAAATAGAATCATTTCAGCTCTTTTCTACACCATTACTGGGTATGACCCTTCTTCAAATGCCCATAAGATGGATTCTGGAGCTCTAGCTATTGTAACTATACTTTATGCATTAGGGGAAAGAAAAAAGAGTGGAAGAACAAAGATATATAAATCTGATGTCTCATTCTCTTTAACAAAGCTTATCCAGAAATTCCACCCAAGAACTTCATGTCACTTCTCATTGACTGGTGCCCATTCACACATTCTTGTCTACTGACACAGGAGACTCGGTATGAAATGTTTTAGCTAAATAGATTGTTGCCTATATAAAATTGTGTTTGGGAAGGGGAAAATGGGAATTGGGTACTAGTATCTGCTGTTATACATCAGTATTTATTAAGTCATTTTATAAACCTATACTTTTGGCATATCTATAATAAGATGCATACATTATTAAGTCTGTAATTGTATCATCTCATAGAAAGATCACTGCTTACACAGCAAAATACAAACTCTTGTTGCAGAAGTACACCATCTTTAAGGGGCCCTTTCTTTGGGTGTGTCTGAAAAAAAGGAGATTGAATATTGACAGTTATGCTGTATCAGAAATACATCGTAGCTGTCATTGTACCACACAACACAATCCACAGACACTAAGACTGTAATGCCAGTGCTGGAAATGAAAAGTTGAAGGAACTGAAGACAAAGATGACTCAATTTACTTGTTTTTCTGAAGAACGCGAGAATTATTCTGCCAGGATTTGAGGCAGAAATTTGAAATAGTCTATTCTATTTTGCATTACCTCCCGATGAGGTAGCTGAGATCTGAGTAACAAATCCTAGTATAGACATTATACAGAAACATTCTCAATATGTTTCCATTTTTTTCTACTCAAAGTATACTATTAAAATGAAAACATATTAGTAAATTATGCTCTACAGAATAAAATATAAATAAGATAATTTCTGGAATTTTTTTTTTAATATTAGAGTTTAGGGTTTGGTTTACTCTTTTAAAATATCTTGAAAACACTTTGCTCTGTTTACCACATCCTCGGTGCTATTTATCTTGAGTGAAAAAGCTAAGTATACTCTTGTTTTTGTATTTTTAGCCTCACACAGCTGTTTACAGTAAAAATTGCATCCAGACAGAATTGCTTCCCTGTGGCACAAACACATTGTTTTGCTTTGGGGTTTCAAACATCAGAGGTAACTGTGAAATGTTCAGCTAAATGCCTTGCACTCAATCACGTGACACTACTCCCTCCTCGTGCTCTTCCGTCTCACTTGCTGCTCCCTTTCAGGTGCCTTTGTGACATCAGTCCCTCTGATTCATCTCAAATGTTGAGATTTATCCCAGTTATTTTCCTCTCTCTGCACTTGCTCTCCCTAGGAGATTTCATTGTCCTTGTCTTGTTTATGGCATTCATATCTGTATCCCCAGCCTAAATCTCTCCTGTAAGCTGCAGCTCTTTAAGTTTAAATGCCTATTGGAGTCTTCCGTTGAAACGTCCCACAGATACCTACAGCTGAGCCTGTTCAAAGCTAAAAATCTCTCCCATTCCCTACATATCTACCACCTCTCTTTTGTTTCTTCTTCTTCTTTTTTTTTTTTTTTTTTTTTGAGATGGAGTCTCGCTCTGTCGCCCGGACTGGAGTGCAGTGGCTGGATCTCAACAGCTCACTGCAAGCTCCGCCTCCCGGGTTTACGCCATTCTCCTGCCTCAGCCTCCCGAGTAGCTGGGACTACAGGCGCCCGCCACCTCACCCGGCTAGTTTTTTGTACTTTTTAGTAGAGACGGGGTTTCACCGTGTTCGCCAGGATGATCTCGATCTCCTGACCTCGTGATCCGCTCGTCTCGGCCTCCCAAAGTGCTGGGATTACAGGCTTGAGCCACCGCGCCCGGCCTCTTTTGTTTCTTCTATTAATTAAAGGCACTATCATTCACTCAATAGCTGAGGTAGGGAAAAGGCATTACTGCATGCCTTACTCTTCTTTGTGGCCCTCACCTTCACTTCAGCCTTATCTAGTTACTATGTTCTATAAACAGTGATTTCAAAATATCTTTCGAATCCCTTCACTCTATTCATCCAAATCCACCACAGATATTCACATTAAGACAAAAATTCCTATTCTGAATAATCCACGACTTTGCAACTCGCCTAAAGATTTTTGCATTGATATATTATCTTCCCAGTCCACACGCGCACTGCAATGTACTCTTCTGAAAGCTTGGATTTGATTATGTTTATCTCCATTTAAAAACCCCTGGCTTTAAACCCAGCTTCCTTGAGATGACTAGAAAAATTCTTTATTATTCAGTTTCTGTTTTTCTCTCCAGGAGCATCTCATTCTTCCCACTGCACACTCCAAATTTATTAAATACGTATTTTTTAAATGACCAACTATGCCATAAACTTTGCTAATATTGCATACTTAGTAAGCATAAGCTGTTCTTTCCATCTGAATATCTCTTTAATTCAAGTGCTAATAAATGTTTTGGATCAGAGTTTAAATGTGTCAACCCTTTCTGTTTCCCCAATCTAATAATAACACACAAACATCACACCATGTGATCTACTCTTGTACAGTCCCTTTATCTTTGCTGTTCTTCCCTTAGACATTCAGCTTCAAAGAGTACCTATGTGCTTGTATTAATTAATACAATAACCTTATGTTCACTTCTATTGTTTTAAAAGATGACTAGTTTCTGTCCTAATCTCTATAAAGAAGATTTTAAAAATCAACACCCAGTGCCTAAGAGAGGATGTGCATATTGAGGGACAGTGATCACAATGGGAAGCAATGTAAAGACAACAAAAATGTGACTGTCGTCTTTTTTTTTTTTTTTTTTTTGAGGCGGAGTCTCGCTCTGTCGCCCAGACTGGAGTGCAGTGGCCGGATCTCAGCTCACTGCAAGCTCCGCCTCCTGGGTTTACGCCATTCTCCTGCCTCAGCCTCCCGAGTAGCTGGGACTACAGGCGCCCGCCACCTCGCCCGGCTAGTTTTTGTATTTTAGTAGAGACGGGGTTTCACCGTGATAGTCAGGATGGTCTCGATCTCCTGACCTCGTGATCTGCCCGTCTCGGCCTCCCAAAGTGCTGGGATTACAGGCTTGAGCCACCGCGCCGGGCCGTGACTGTTGTCTTTAACCTACTTTTTAAAACCTGGCCTGAGGAGGCTGGGCACAGTGGCTCACACTTGTAATCCCAGCACTTTGGGAGGCTGGGGCGGCTGGATTACCTGAGGTCAGGAGTTCCAGACCAGCCTGACCAACATGATGAAACTGTTTCTACTTAAAAAGAACAACAACAACAACAACAAAATAGTTAGATGTGGAGAGGGGCGATTGTAATCCCAGCTATTCTGGAGGCTGAGGCAAAACTTGGGAGGCAGAGGTTGCAGTGAGCCGAGAACCTACAGTTGTACTCCAGCCTGGCGACAGAGTGAGAATCCCTAGCCAAAAAAAAAAAAAAAAACTGACCTGAGGAAAGGAGAGGAAGCTAACGTTCCTTAGATTTGTGTGTTCTTTGATGCAGGAAACATTCAGAAATACCTTGAATGCTCTCTTACTTTTTTTGAACTTCATCTAGAGATAGATAGAAAACTCCATTCCAATTAGTTCACTCAGTCTAAATATATTTGGAATATTAGTTCGTTTTCATGATTGTCCACAGGGATTACCGAACTGTCTTTAATCTTCAATTGTATGACTTTCTGATTCAGAACTCAGTAACTTAGAATAAACAAAGCAGAAGAAAAGATTAAATACATTAAAAGGTATTCAGGCAGGACAATAACAGGTTAAGTCCAAACCTGAAAGAAGGCAGCAAAATACTTTCTTGATGAAGATATTAAACTCAGAAAAATAATTTTTTTTACATATGCCAATTCACTCATTCAATATATCTTACTAAACAGTATCGCATAGAGCAAAAGTATTACATTCATAAGTAATTCAACCAAGAAAAAAGAGGAAACAGTGCTAAAGTTGGTGAAAGCATTTGATTAAATGAAATATTTATATAGTTTTTCCACAAAATAATTAGTTTACAAAAGGAAAAATAGTAACTACAGAGTCATTACACTCTGTAGTACTAGTGCAGAGTCATCAGATACCTCCTTAGTCAAGTAATCAATGTTAACATCACCAGTAATGGGGGGAATTAAATTGTGCACCATCTAATGGATTCAATGGGAACAATGCATCATAACTCCTACAATATTCTGCCAAAATTACATTACCAGAATTGAATCATGAGGAAATATCAAACAAACCCAAATTGAGGCTCATTCTTTAAAATAACTGCTGATAACTTCAAAAGTTTCAAGATCCTGAATGTCAATGCAAGACTGTGGAATTATTCTAGAATGAGGGAAAGTAGAGAGACTAATAACTAAATGTAACACATTATTCTAGATTGAATCATTTTCCTATGAAGAATATTATTATAATAATTAGTGAATCACAAATAGTGATTAGGAATTAGAAGATAACATATCAATGTTAATTTCTTGATTTTTGTGTTGATACTTTGATTACAAAAAATAATATCTTTTTTCTGTAGGAAATATTTACTAGAGATTTTAGGATGACAGGGACATTCAGTTAGCAATTTACTCTCAAATGTCCTAGGAAAAACAAAAAGTCTCTTACTTGCTGTTTTACTGTAAAATTGAAATTATTTTAAAATAAATCTTAAAATTAAAAAAAAAAGACTTGTTGTCATATAAAATTGAATACAAATTCTGACTATTGTCTGAGAACTATTTTATCTCAAAACCATTTACGTAAGCTTTATTTGATTTATCTATAAAGTATATTCTATCTTGCAGTATTACTTTGATGATTAAATAAGATAATTTGTTACACTTTTAGCAATATAACATATAATATGTTAGAAATTTAATAAATATTACTCCTCAACCCAAATTAATTATAATGAAATTTCAGTGTTCACATCTTAATAAAAATAAATTATTTTGTCCATTCATGTATATCTCTATGCTTTTCTTTCTCCTACATCTTCCTATAGTAACATAATCTACCTCCTTTCTGTTTTATGGAATATCATATGAAGTTTACATAAAAATATTCTAACATCACAAATGTAAAAGTTTTCAAAGATTATTCACACAAAAATTTAATTCATATTTTTAGTAGAAGTATATTTCCATTTTATTCATTTTGAACTTTTAAATTTTATTAAATGTTTTATTTATTATTTTTATTAATTTGTAAAGTCTCACTCATTTTTGTGACACGCCACCTATAATATTGTAAAATATAATTTCCACTGTGTCTAAAGTTATTTATGATGGCTAATTAATAAAATAGAGCCCATGAAAACTAAATAATTAAAGATGCTCTTGGCTCTCGATTTTCTTTTAAAGTTAGCATTAAAATTGTACCTCTCAAACTAGACTCCATGTTAGACTTACCTGGTCAGGTTTATAAATATTCACATGCCCCCACAGCACCCAAGAGTATGATATCATTGGTGTGGTTGATGCACGAGCATTGTCATTTTTTCAAGCAGGGAGGAGAGAAACATGGACACAAACAGAGTTGAAAAACTTCACGCTAGGGATGTTGGTAATGATAATCATTCAGTTTATTCCCTTCTGTTCTAGGATGTTATTGTGAGAGTAATTGAGCAAGGAATATATAAAAATTGGCAATGAATCTTCTATTCTTGCGGAATCAAAAGCATCATTCATATATAAGTAGATTGGTAATAATATAAAAATTAAATGTAATAATGATGTAATCTAAAATGTTGTTCCAGATGTTGTTGACATTTTGTATTTTAGGCAAGAGAAGTTTACCTATCAAATTCTATGTAAAATGTATAAAACACAAACACATTCATTCAGTGAAATGCCTTGTTAATCTTCATTTTCGACAGAACCTAGCCCAGACCAAAAGGATATAGAACAATCTGAGAACTAACATTTTATCATTTACGATTATAATTCCTCAATAAATCAGTCTTACTAAAAACCAAATGATCACATTGTTTCATCACATTTCAGTTCCTATTAGCACAAATATTATTATTCATTTTCCTGAATCTGTCTATACATCATTATGTAGTACATTCAATTGATTTAAATATAATCCTCAAGGTCAGAGTTTTAGTTGTATGCGTGTCTATATCCCTAGTCCAAAGTAGAGTGCCTGATCGAGTCGAGTGAATAGGTGAATGAGAAGCTAACGTGATTTTTTGGTTCATTTTTAGACATTTTTGGTTCTGCTAATTTGCTTCTCCAAATTATATGACTCTTTTTCCCACACATGAAGGTATTTCAGCTGATATGCACTGTATTTTACATTTTTTTCTATACAATCTGTGAAAATAAAATTTAACTCTTTATCTAAAACATTATTCCAGACATTGCTGATGTTTTGTATATTAGGCAAGAAGAGTTTACCTAATCTTTTCATATAGAGAGATAGCAAACAAAAGTTTTTAAGACTATTGCTGACAAGTTGGAGTTGAATGTATGTATAATGAAAAAGCATCAAAGCATGACCTGTCTTAATAGGGGGGCTCATATACTTAAAATACTGCTTAAATGAATTCCTGTATGTCAAGATACACTGCACTCTTTAGTTGAAGAAAACTATTCTGCTTAATATATATTATTTAATCTGTGTAAGTAAAAATGAGTAAACTGAGTTATAAATGAAAACTCTTTTTAATACACTCTTTAATTCTTTATATAAGATTCTCAGCTTTCTTCTGATATTAGTATCTTGTTCAGCTTCCTTCTTTGTAAAGGTGGCTGAGTTGGTCAATTACATAGCATTGCAGCCTTTGGTTTCATGCCTTTTCTTGTCCTTGGCATTCTCTTTGCCTCTTTATGATAACGAGGATAATCCCTTCTTCAGTGGGCTCCTGTGGGGCTATAGCATTAAGGCTCTCCATAAAAATCTGAACAGTTCAACAATTTTTATTGAGTCTTTATTGAACAGCCCCTAGGGAGCTAAGCACAGAAAAGAAGAGATAGGAAAATGTAGTCAAGAACTGTAATAGCCTCAGTCTAAGGACATAGAGCACCAGTCCAAGAGAACTGGCAATAACTAAAATTTAACAGCTTGGCATCAGTGCACATCTTCTGATGCCAAATAATGAGACACAGAGAACAGAAATAAAAGTGGCACTGAAATTACATTTTTCTTTGCCTTTTATTATGAAACTCCAGAAATTACAACAGAATTGGGAATGGCCAAAGACAACGTTCTTTGGTTTCCTTTAAGTTAAATCTTAACTTTCAAAAACATAAGAGGTACATAATAAAGAATGGAAAATCTACTGGTACTGCTAAAGTTTCTTCATCACCACTAGGACTTTCTCAGATTTTTCAAATCTTCATATCACAGCATTAATTTCTCCTCCTTTAACCAAGTTGTTAGTGAAGAAAGACCATGACAATTAAATAAAACAGTTCCACCGTCGCTGCCAAAAAAAGAAAAAAAGAAAAAAAAAAAAAAGAGCCATAAAGGTGGGCATAGTTTCACAAAAAGGAGATTTCTTTATTTTTTTTTTAGTTATTAGAAGAACTAGAAAGTAGCAACATTCATTATTTTTATAGTAGTCAATAGAACGCTTACTGAGCGCTCTGGCCTGTTTGCTGTTGTTCCTTACAATATATGACAAATTTTGTGTAAAACTTTAAGTAAAAACAACCTTCTCTGGTCAAGTAAATGATTGGTGGAACCCTGAATAGAAAAAAAGATAATATTAAACTCTGTAAAACTTTCTACACTTTACAATATTGTAATTCTTCAAGTGTGTGTAAAATATGCAACATTTTCTAAATTATGCATTTACTCTTCAAAGCATTTTGCAGTAGAACACTAAACATGTGCAAGGAAAAGCAGAAATAGCTCAAAAATCTCATTGATATAGCACATCCAAAAGCTTAATGTGTTCCTATCAGATTGTCACGATTTTAATAATGGACGTGCATTAGATAGGAAAATTTTTATGCACTCCTGATACATACTTATTCCTAGAAATGAGGAAACTAAACCTAAGAAAGGCGCCACAATAAACGGTATCATGAAATAAAAACGGAAATAGATTAGTTCCCCCTTATTTGTGGGACATATATTCCGAGACTCTCAGTGGATGCCTGAAACTGTGAATAGTATCAAACTCTATGTACACTGCTTTTCCGTTTAATAAAAGAGAAGATTACCATGTGACTGACGGGTGGGCGGTGTAGGCAGTGTGGCTATGCTGGACAAATAAATGATTCACGTCCGGGGCAGGATGGAGATTGGATGGTGCAAGATTTCATCACAATCCTCAGATAGGCATGCAATTTAAAACTTACAAATTGTTTATTTTTGTAATTTTTCATTTA
Organism: Colobus angolensis palliatus; assembly: GCF_000951035.1. Taxonomy (NCBI): domain Eukaryota; kingdom Metazoa; phylum Chordata; class Mammalia; order Primates; family Cercopithecidae; genus Colobus; species Colobus angolensis. The sequence goes on from NW_012117766.1 coordinate 1,206,314, forward strand.
ATATTTTTGGACCACATTTGATCACAAGTAACAGAAAATGCAAAAAGTAAAACCATGGATGGAGGGCATGGGAAAATACGGTACACATATTTAGGTCTCTTTCTTAGACTTCAAGTTCCAAGAGGAATAACTCTTAACAGATACTGCCTTGGAGAATAAGGTTTTCTCAGTTTTTACTCCTCGTAAAAGAAAAAATAATTAGATAAATTCAATTGAATAAAGTTTAATTTAGCAATGAACAGTTTGTGAATTGAGTAGCCCCAGAATCATTCAGAATGGCTCCGGGTCTGCTACATGTTTAAGCAACATTTATGGACAAAGAAAGGCAAATGATGTACAGAAAATGGAAGTGACATATAGAGACAGTCTGTGGACTGCTCAGCTGCTGTAATCGGCTGGCACACCTAAGTTTGATTTTCAGTTTGTTTACATAATGAATTAGTTTGCAGTTTGTTACTTAGGATTCATATGCAGACTTCTAGAGCCCAAATTCAGTTTCATTTAATATACTTTGACAATTTCAGTTTTCGGGACTCATTTTTCTCAGTACAGATGTCAAGGGATCAGTCGAATTTGTTACCCAGAGAGAGACACCACACTCTCTATACCCAGGGATCTACACCCTATTAAATCAGAAATTCTGAAGGGGTCTGAAAATTTATTTTCTTTCTATCTATCATCTTTCTATGTATCTATGCATGCATGTATGTATGTATGTATGTACGTATCTATGTATCCTATATAAAACTACATATTTAACTTTCTATCTCTATATATATTTTAGATTTATATATAATAAACTTTCAGACTTTTCAGCATGTATAAATATATATTTTAATTATATATTAAGATTTGTGATTACATGTATTTGTAATTTTTTATTGTATATATTATTTCAAAACATGTGTGTGTGTGTATTAAGCTTTAAGATCTTTCAGAAAGAAAACCACTGGAAAATACACACGAACTGGCAAAATAATGTATCATTATGTGAACAGTGAGGCTTCATTATGATGGGTTGGGGTTGAGAAGTAATATTTATTGAATTCCTAAAGTAAAGCAGTTTATCTCTGTGTGTGTATTGCTTTATATACTGTTTTTAATAAAAAAAAAACAAAATGAACAGCATAAATTTGGATGTTGATTAGTGAAATGAAGGAAACAACTAGAGAAAGAGAGAGAGACAGAGAAGGATGGAGAGCCACTGGGGGAAGCCATGATTTAAAAATATGACTCTGATTTATTTGAAGGCAATTGACTACACAGCTATAAAGAAGAGACAGGAGAATCAGTTAGAAGGCTAATATAATACTTTAGATGTAATTATCAGGACAGCTTTAGGAAGGAATACTTAGGAAAATTATACAAATTTAAAATTTACTAAGCACACATGCGCGCACACACACACGTGCGTGTTTTTGTAAGCAGAAACACAAGACAACTAGCTAGTTAAGACACTAGCTAGAATAACCTTGCAGAGTTAGCCTCTTATGACAACACCCCACAGGTAATACAGGGATAGTCAGATGTGACAACCTAGAAGTACAGGAGGATTGACTCTGGGAGGTGTACCTAGAAATGTAAATTCCTCCACTTATGTACAGTTGAGAATATCCCCCCTCCTACAAGAGGAAGAAGAAACTTTGTTTCTTACCATTTCTAATGTAAATACATCTTTCCAGGGAGAGGAAGAGACAGAATATCTGGAGTCTTCTAAAAGATTTTTAAAAGATTCTTAAGAGAAATTCACTCTTAAGAAATTACATGATGTAGAAGAAGAATACTTGTCTTTGGAGATCTATGAGCTAATCAGTCATCCTTTCCCTTAACCCAATTTATTTTTTAATATACAAGCATGTGAAAAAAGTAGAACCCCAGTTAAATGAGGTCTTTTTGTATAATTATATATTGAGTCTATGCTCATCCTTTTATCTAACAGAAATTCAAGGTGACAAATATAAATTGTCTAGTTAATATTAGGTTGGGAAGTACCAGATCATCTAGGTGAGTGCCCTACAGGAAAAAAAAAAAAATGATATCAGCAATATAATTAAAATAATTTTTGATGAATCAGACACAAGATGACCATGTTGTTTTCAATCAATTTTGTATCCAACAGAGGATAAATACTATTTATGTTAATCACACACATGGGAAGTTCAAAGACATATTCTGTACTTTCTCCTGCTGCACAGGAAGCAGAAGCTATCAATTCACTTAAAGCAATAAAGCAGAATGATTATCCTGCTGTGATTCTCCAGGTTCAGGTTGTCACTAGGAACAACAAAACAGGCTGAACTAATTTTAATTGAACTACTGAGGCCACTCAAAAAACTTATGTGGAAAGGGTAACTGGAGAGCCTGCACCTGGTCCTAAAAGCAAGGCTATAGAACAAAGATGGATGAGCCTGGAAGATGACATTGAATGCCTTTTTCTGAATATACACTGTTGTATGTAATGGACCAATAGGCTATAAGATCAGAAAATCAGTGTGATATTGATAAATCGATAAATTTCTTGATAAATTCACAGGATATAATACTAGTTTGGTTTTGCACAGTATTTTAATTGTTTAAAATTATCAATTGAAAATAATATTATTTCAAAGAAGTTATCTTAATCCAAGTAATTCACTATGAGAAACATATTGAACTATATTGACTTTAAGAACGTTATAACTATATTCACATTGTTTCAAATATAAACAAATTACTTTACTAATTACTTTATCCCTTCCTATGAAAAGTGAGAGAAAGAGAGTTACGTAATAAGGAAACTAAAGAATAATAATAATGAGAAGAGGCCATTATTCAATTTTCTTTCATTATTTCAGATCTTCTCACATTTAGAAGTGTTAAAAATATAAACTATTCTTATTAAACTCTTAAAAAATACTTAGATCTTTGGTAAAATATTTAAAGAATTAGATAAGGAGACTCCAAGTCCAGAAAAGGCAGCTGAGTAGCGAATTAAAAATTTGAAATACTTGATATTTGTAGTTTTATTAGAGTAACATCTTGGGTTCCAAGTTATTCGAATATTTGGGGATGTCAAATATGTATTCATCTTTGTTTCTTATTAATGTCACAATGACACAGAGTCTGACATTTTCTCTTCTTTTGTTGTTGATATTACTTTTATTGGTTTTTAAAGAGAGCAGTCCAAATAATAAATTTGAAGTCCACTTAACTACACATGAGATGAAGTAAAATATTACATTTCTACTAACCTAACATTAGAACAATATTACTGCTAAGAATTCATCTTAATCCAAGTAGTTCTCTATGAGAAATATATAAAACTATGTAGACTTTAAAAACTTTGTAACTAAATTCACATCATTTCAAGTTTCTATGAGATCAAAATCTAATTTATTTTATGGATGAAAGGCCAGGCAAATGGAAACAATTGAAAATATGTTACAAGCTATTCACGCTTTGCATACTTTTGTCCATTTCATTTTATTTTACAGATATCTAACTTTCATCCTCTCATCTTTTAACAAATTACAACGATGAATTTTGTCTAAAATACAAATTACAGTTCCCATATAAATAACTTCCAAATCTAGGTACCAAAGATGTGAAAGTTTTGATAGTAATATTCCACTTCTGAATTTAATTCCAATGTTCAAGAAAATAGAATTATCATAGTTAAGCATTGTGTTCCAAATTTATGCTATACCTCTGAATTGACTTATTTTAGACTAAAATATAACTTGCATTATTATTGTCTTTCTCAATTTAAAAATGTGTTATTGGAATACAGATACATTTTATTTCAGACATGCCATAATTAAAGTATTTAAGTTAGATTTGTCACTGAGGATTTATCATCATTTATTTTTTCAACAAATCTTTTTTAAAGGATAGTTATGCATCAGTTACTTTGCTAAGATACTGCTATATGGTAAACATTAAAGTGAGCAAAATTCTCATTCTTGTGGAATTTTGCTTTTCATAAAAAAGAAAACATAATAAACAACATAAATTTGGATATTGATTGCTGCAGCAAAGGAGATAACTAGAAAATAATATATAGATGGAGAGACACTGGAAGAAGTCATGAATAAAAAATATGTCTCAGCTTTATTTGTAAGCCATTGATGGTAGAACTATAAAAGTAGATACAGGAAAACCAAATAGAAGGCTAATGAAAAAATTTAGATATAATTAAAAGGACAACCTTAAAAAGAAAGTGAGGTTTGGGATAATTAAACAAATTCATTATTTATCAGATATGATTATTGGCCCTGATAATTTATCAGTAATATTTAGTGATAATTTATCCCTACATAAAGCACAATTTCCTGTTCTCATGGAGCTTACTATTCTAGTGGGAAAGGTAGACAATTAAGAAAGTAAGCAAATTAGAATGTGTTTTCACATGACGTAGTGACAAAGCAAAATATTGCATCAGAGATTGGAGGCAGAGGTTATCATTAGAATAGCACGGTCAAGAAAATCCTCATTCATAGTATTTGAGCAAACACAGAGGTGATAAGGGAGTAAATCCTGCAGATATATGAGAGGAGAGCATTCCAGAGAGAGGAAATAGGGAGTCCAAAGCCCCTGAGACAGAAATGGAAGCTTAAGTTTGAGGAACAGCGAGAAATGAATGAGCCTGGAGAAGAATGATTAAAGAAAAATTAATAGATGCAGCCAGAAGGATGGTATAGAGATCTTGTTTTGAGTAGTTAAGTTTTACTGGTGGTAGTAGACTATGAAGCTAGAGGGATTTGTGTAGAGCAGTTAGCCATGTGTGTTTTAATAGGATCATTCTAGCTACTGAATTAAAAATAAACTCCAGAGAAAAAGGGCAGAGACAAGAGACAATGACAATAATCTTGTCACAAGATGGTAGTGTCTTGGACTAGAATGTTATGCATGGAGATAATAAGTGGTCAGATGCTGGAATCTGAAATAAATAAATAAATAAAACTGACCTTATTTTCTGACTAATTAGATGTATGCTTCAAGATAAGTATTCATTTTAATCCAACATTTTTTAAGAAACTGCAGTACACCATTCTACGTCTTGAGAACACACGAGTAAATAAAACAGAAAAAAATATCTGCCCTCTTGACGTCTATATTCTAGAGGAAGAGGATTGATTCTGACTCAAGAGATAATAATACTGAGCACCAGGACATGTAAAGGGTTCATTAACTGGGACTGAGATGATTCAGAGAGGAAGCTTGGGATCTTGTTTTCAGACATCTTATTTTTTAGATTCTGTGAGATGTGGAAGAAGCAGTTCAATGGAGAAGCTAGATGCACAAGTTCAGGGGAGAGGTCTAAATTGAAGATTTTAATCTGTCAACCATTAGCTAGAGATGAGAACTAAGGCCCTGAGACTGGAAAATGACACCAAAGAAGTTGATATAAATAGCAAAAAGGGTTAGGTTGGTCCACGAGGGACTTTAATGTCAGAGATCTGGAAAATGAGGATACACTGGTATAGAAAGGGAAGTAAGAAAGACCAGTGGCAGCTGGAAAAACTCCTTCACACCAAAAGATTTGCAAAAATTAATTTTATTTTTCCATAAAATAGAAAAATATATTATCATCATTCAGTGTTTTTATCTGATGAAACCATAGAGATTTTAAAAAGATATAATATAATTACTTCAAATCATTATGGATAAGCAGAAGCAGCAGGGTTGTGCCTGGATATAAATTCATCTTATACTGAGGAGAAAAATATCAACGTATATGTTTAACAGAGAAAAAAAATTCTACTTAATGGTTTCTGGAAGAAGTGAAATTTTATTTCTCAAGTCGTTATTTGACTATCGAAAAAACTGTTTCTAGGAAGAGTGGAAAGGTAGAACATGAAACTGTTACGAGTGTCTATTTGCAGTCTGCTCTTCTTCTGTCATTTTTTTAAACTATAGAAATTATATACTGTATAAGTAACAGAGTCCCAGCCAGGTTCTTGGAGAAAGTAAGTTATGATTAAGCATATCTTTTGAATTGCAGGAATTGACCAATAGAGATTTTTGCAAGCCTCTGGGAGGAAACTTATCTTTTGAAAAAAGGAGGAGCTCAAACAAATGAAACCTGTTCTGACATAACATACCCCTCATCTTCAGCTCCATAGGATGCATACTGAATATTATGTATACATGTGTCACACATACTAAAAGTTAGGCTCCAAGAAGATGTATGTAGGTGTATTGAATAAAATAGATTGAATGGACTGACAGGGGAAGAAACTATATAAGATTGTCTAGTTATTGGAGCAATTTGAATGAAAAGTAAAAACATAAATACAGAAGTTTCAACTCTATAAAACATAAAAATAATGAACACTATAATTAATATGATTTGATAATAGACTTGGCATATGGAATTTGACTAGAACAGCAGCTCTCCCAATGGTGTAACACTATCTTCTGTTTGAAGCAACTGAGAAAAATTAGCGTGTATAGATCCATAAGTATGTGGAAGATTAAACAATAAATGTATTGGCAGTGTTCTGCTCCTCTTCCTTGGTTAAAGGATATGTAAATCCCTGTTCCTCAATCAGTAGTTCAATGCACATAAATTGGGAAGGAAGTGCGTGTGGGATCCTTGAAGAGGCCTCTGCTGTCCCCTGAATGACAAATGCAACACTGGAAGTGAATACCCCTTGTCCTCCCTAGCATTAGTAAGCATCATTATTGGTTAATTCTGCACATCTGTGAGAACCACTCAGAAATAATATGCCATAAATGTATCTTTCGCATTCAGAAGGACCAATCTCCTTGAAATAAAACAGTCTGTGACCCATGGCAAAAGATGTTTTCTATAGTAAAACAACCCCAAGCTAATGGCTCTTTCATGCAGTTGTAATCATTCAGGAAGAGGCCAGTGCTCTCTGCTTATCCATCAGAGGAAAAAATAAAGATGTTAAAATTACTTGTATCAACAATCAGTGCACTTGATTTACCACCTGTGATGTGTGTGTCTGAAGTGGCTGAGCACTGCATCCTTGATGCTGTATTTGAGCTGTCTGCCAAGTGTAAGGTTACGAATAAACAGTGCAGCAGGAAGGTGGCTGAAGAGGAGAAGGTACAAAGTCATCACTGTTCTTTAAGATAAAAATCTGGGAGCCTAATATTTTATGATTCTCCTTTTCATCTATCTATCTATCTATCTATCTATCTATCTATCTATCTATCTATCTATCTTTCTAATTTATCTATCTATGTAATCATCTCCCAATTTTTCTTTTATCCCATGCCAGTTCTCCCCACTTCCACTTTTCCCTTCCCATTTCTTTTACATGCCAGAATAGACTCTGGCTAGGTGGTCTAGGATAGAATCTAAGTTAATCTATTCTACTTTAGTAGATGTGTTTCTTTGGGTAAATTACACAGCTTGCTTAACCATCATCAGTTTTCTATTCTTTAAGTGGGCATTAGTTAAATGGAATTAAGTAAACATGTAAGGTGCTTAGAGTTTTTATAACTTCTACAGGAGTGGTTGGTATTCTTAGTAAATTAAATTAATAACTGATATATAACAAATTATTACTTATTACTTATTATTAAATTATTGCTTCTCTTGTTCCTTTGTATTAAGTAACATTACTGCAATAAAAACCAACCTTTATATATGGAATAAATAGTATCAGAATTATTATTAATTTTTGAGGACTACAATCTGCAAGTAAAAGACATTACAAATGATATTTTACGGTATATAGTTCTAGATTTGAATGATTTTATTTTAATGACTTTAAACATTCTTATTCTATAGAATTTAGCAAAATACTCTTTGAGTACCACAAAAAGAATTTACGAACTGTCCAGAATAGAGCCTTTTTCTTTCTATTCAGTTCAATCTGTGGATTCCTAGGTTTGGATTTTGCTTCCAAGTAGTCATATTTTTCCACATAGTACAAAAGTTATGAAGGCTATAGGGGAGACATACTGAAGAAAAAGGAGAGATATGCATTAGATTACGTTCTAAATTGCAATTATCAGTGATTGCATGTAATTCATTCTGCCTTTGTCATTCTTTGGTTTACTACTTTATGTCACACATTTAGGTTGTCTTTCTACCCACAATTGCTTTTCTTTTAAGCAGTTTTGTTTTCTTTATATATTTTGTCTTTCCTTAATCATTACAATATCAGAGATGTGTTTAAAAACTATGAAAGGTTTTAATAAAAATAAAATAAATATTACAAATAGATACACAAAAAGGATATCTTCTTATAACACTATCTCAATATTGACCTTTATAAATTCCATTGACCAAATTTGAGACAGCAACTGTTAGAGAAATTTTGGTCATCTTCTTGTAGGCTGTTATTGTTGTTATTACACTTCTTAAAAACACATTGCAAAATAATTTTAGATGTAATTTACTGAGTGAATTTATTTTTTAAATTTTAACTTAATCTGAAATGTATGGCTTCAGATTACAATACATAATTGTATTGTAATTACAATTGCAAGCGCAATTATGAATTGATCACACATTTAAACTTTACATATATTATAATTACTTTATCCACTCTACGTGCACACTAAGGAATAATTTGAAAATTTCAGTGTTTACTTAAAAATAACATATAGTTGAAATAAAGCAAATAAAGTTCTGGGTCCAGATACGGAACCAATTGATGACCTAATACCTTTATGTTTTTGTATCCTGTTTATACTTTCTCTTCCTTTTGTATTTCCTCAGAGACACAGCAGGATCTTCAGCTGCAGCTTCAGCTGCAAGCATAAAAAATCTTGGAAATAAAAATGTCAACCAAAATGAAGAAAGCATGATCAAATGATGTGGTGTTATTCAACATTCACTGCACAATCTGAAAACTTGCATGGATTCGACTTTTTGTTTATTTCAGAAATGCAGAATATATTTAACCAGAGCTAAAATAGTAACAATTGGTACTGAAACATTACCTAAAGGTGGTGTTTTTTTTCTTTTTAATTATGTGTACTTTAACTAAAAATTTTAATATTTACATCAAAGTGAATGAAATATTTTAGATAAGTACTTCTTATTCAACATATTAAAATATAGCTTATGTTTGATTTTTTTTTCTATTTCTGCTAAGGTAAAATAGTTTTATTGCATATAACTTCAGAATATTAATACCAACTTGGGGGAAAAAAAAACACCCTCTGAAAGTGACATCACTGTTTTCATATAAAACATGAGTATGATATTTTAGATGTGCCCTTTCTTTGCTTCACAACGGGAATTTGAACTTACAAATGATTTTTGTTGAAAGGAGAGTGAAAATAGTATCAATAGTAAGCACCAATGAAGTACTTTTTTTTTTTCACTTTCAGCAGAAGCCCATTGTGAAGTTAATAGAGTTAACATTTGTTGTTGTTTTTTTCTCCTCATTCTACATCCTAAAATATATCGTATATGTCACATAAGATCTTATACAGGACACATGCAGTATATTAGTCATATCCCTAAAGAAATTCAATAGCAAACAACAATTTTTACGTTATTATAATCGGACTCAGCACTAATTTTTCTAAAAAGAGTTGAACTAATGGCGTTTTTATTTAATGATTTTTTATTTATTATTTTACTCTAAGTTCCGGGATACTTGTGCAGAATGTGCGGGTTTCTTACATAGGTATACATGTGCCATGGTGGTTTGCGGCACCATTCAACCCATCATCTAGGTTTTAGGCCCCACATGCATTAGATATTTGTCCTAATGCTCTCCCTCTCCTTGACCCCCACCCCCCAAGAGGTCCCAGTGTGTCATATTCCCCTCCCTGTGTTCATATGTTCTCATTGTTCAACTCCAGCTTATGAGTGAGAACATGCGGTGTTTTTCTGTTCCTGTGTTAGTTTGCTGAGAATGATGGCTTCCAGCTTCATCCAGGTCCCTGCAAAGAACAGAATCTCATTCTTTTCTATGGCTGCATAGTAGCCCATGATGTATATATACCACATATTCTTTATCCACTCTATCATTGATAGGCATGTGGGTTGGATCCACATGTTTGCTATGGCAAATAGTGCTGCAATAAACATAAGTGTGCACGTGTCTTTATAGTATAGTGATTTATAGTCCTTTGAGTATATATTCAGTAATGGGATTGCTGGGTCAAATGGTATTTCTGGTTCTAGATCCTTGAGGAATTGCCACATTGTCTTCCACAATGGTTGAACTAATTTATATCCCCCAAAACAGTGCAAAAGTGTTCCTATTTCTCCAGAGCCTTGACAGTATCTATTGTTTCCTGACTTTTTGATAATCAACATTCTGACTGGCATAAGATGGCATCTCCCTGTGGTTTTGATTTACATTTACCTAATGATCAGTGGTGTTGAGTTTTTTTAAATAATATTTCTTGGTCACATAAACATCTTCTTTTGATAACTGTCTATTCATATCATTCCCTAATTTTGATGGTACTATTTTTTTTTCTTGTGAATTTGTTTACATTCTTTGTAAATTCTGGACATTAGACATTTGTCAGATGGGAAGCTTGCAAAAATTTTCTCCCATTCTATAGGTTGCCTGTTCACTCTGATGATAGTTTATTTTGCTGTGCAGAAGTTCTTTAGTTTAATTAGACCCCTTTTGTCAATTTTGGCTTTTGTTGCAGTTATTTTTGGTGTTTTCTTCATGAAGTCTTTGTCCATGCGTGTGTCCTGAATGATGCTTTCTAAGTTTTCTTCTAGAGTTTTCATGGTTTAGGATTTTACATTTAAATTTTTAATCTATCTTGAGTTAATGTTTGTATAAGATGTAAGGAAAGGGTCCAGTTTCAGTTTTCTGCATATGGCTAGCCAGTTTTCCCAGCAACATTTACTGAATAGGATGTCCTTTCCCCATTGTTTGTGTTTGTCAGGTTTGCCAGAAAAGAAATGAATGAATTCCTGGACACATACACTCTTCCAAGACTAAACCAGGAAGAAGTTGAATCCCTAAACAGACCAATACAAAGTTCTGAAATTGGGGCAGTAATTATAGCCCACCAACCAAAAAAAAAAAGCCCAGGGCTAGACGAATTCACAGTCGAATTCTATCAGAGGTACAAAGGAGCTGGTAGCATTCTTTCTGAAACTATTCCAATCAGTTGAAAAGGGGGCACTCCTCCCTATCTCATTTTATGAGGCCAGCATCATCCTGACGCCAAAACCTGGCAGAGACACAACCAAAAAAGAAAACTTCAGGCTAATATCTCTGATGAAAATCGACGCGAAAATACTCAATAAAGTACTAGCAAACCGAATCCAGCAGCACATCAAAAAGCTTATTCACCATGATCAAGTCGGCTTCATTCCTGGGATGCAAGGCTGGTTCAACATATGCAAATCAATAAACATAATCCATCACTAAACAGGTCCAATGACAAAAATCACAAAATCATCTCAATAGAAGCAGAAAAGGCCTTCAATAAAATTCAACATTCCTTCATGATAAAAACTCTCAATAAACTAGGTACTGATGGAACCTATCTTAAAATAATAAGAGCTATTTATTGCAAACCCATAGCCAGTATCATACTGAATGGGCAAAAGCTGAAAGCATTTCTTTTAAAAAATGGCACAAGACAAGGATGGCCTCTCTCACCATTTCTATTCAACAGAGTTCTGGAAATTCTGGCAGGGCAACCAGGCAAGAAAAAGAAATAAACTATATTCAAATAGGAAGAGAGGAAGTCATATTGTCTCTGTTTGCAGATAACATGATTGTATATTTAGAAAACTCCATCATCTCAGCCCAAAAACTCTGTAAGCTGATAAGCAACTTCAGGAAAGTCTCAGGATACAAAATCAATTTGCAAAAATCGCAAGTATTACTATACACCAACAATAGACAGAGAGTCAAATCATGAATGAAATTCCATTCACAATTGCTACGAAGAGAATAAAATATCTAAAACTACAGCTTATAAGGGATGTGAAGGACCTCTTCAAGGAGAACTACAAACCACTGCTCAAGGAAATTAGAGGACACATACAAATGGAAAAACACTCCATGCTCATGGATAGAAAGAATCAATATCATGAAAATGGCCATACTGTCCAAGGTAATTTATAGATTCAATGTTATTCCCACCAAACTACCAGTGGCTTTCTTCAGGGAACTAGAAAAAATACTTTAAATTTCATATGGAACCAAAAAGAGCCCATATAGCCAAGAAAATCCTAAGCAAAAAGAACAAAGTTGGAGGCATCACACTACCTGACTTCACAGTGCACTTCAAGGCTACAGTAACCCAAACAGCATTGTACCAATACCAAAATAGACATATAGGACAATGGAACAGGGCAGAGACCTCAGAAATAATACCACCCATACACAGCCATCTGATCTTAGAGTTAATTTTTTTTATCACATTTGACATCTGTCTTTGTAGATCAGACCTTCATCTTTAAACACACATTTTGGTCTGGGCATGGTGTCTCATGCCTGTAATCCCAGCAGTTTAGAAGGCCAGGGTGAAAAGATTGCTTGACCAAGACCAGCCTGGGCACCATAGCCAGACCTTATTTCTATACTGTCAGAAAATGTAAACAAATAAAAATAAAAAATAAATTTTGACAGACAATAGGGTAATAGTGTATAATAGCAACATAAGCTTTAGGTGCTTATATGTATTTTTTTAAATTTTACTATTCATCACTTAAAACTATAACTCATTATTGTAAGCATATTTTAATACATATTTTAAACACTAATGAGTGATATTTGATAGACTATTTTTAGCATATCTGATTCCATGAAAATACTAACTGAAAATTAAATCATTACAAAATATGTTTGAGTATAGATTTGAAAACATATTTTTAAATCTGCGGGACACAGACTGGCACATTGTGGGCTCACAAATACATTTTCTGAATAATAAATGTAATGAGCTTTGTGAAACCTACATGTACATTATTAAATAACTACTAGCATCAATATATAGCCCCATTAATTAGAAAAATGATAAGAAATCTAAAGAAAGAATCTAAAGCATCCTGAAATTTTAATGTAAATATTATATGCATGTGTGAAAAAAGACCACCAGCAGACTTTAGATAACATTTTATTGACTTATTATAACTTCAGGACAAGTCTAATATAACTGTTTTCCGGGAAGTTAAGATTTTATAGCACAGGTGAAAATTCAGTCATAGTAGTAGCTGATGAATTTGTCCAAACAGTATTTTAGAGGCAAAACAAAAAAAACCTGTTTTGTTACACACATTCTCTTTTCTTCTACTTTTGTCAACCCTTACAACCCAAGATTCAGTTAGGTAAATTCAATTAGGCAGCTCGGTTTTTACCACTCTATAAGATTATTTGTTGCATTCAATTTCAAATATGAATATTACTTATGTGAAATATTGTTTCACTGGATATCATTTTTCTTTTTTAATTTAATTTTTAGAAAATATTTGCATATGTAACTACTCAGTTTCTGAGCATTTTAAGCATGATGTATGTGTGCATTATCAAATTGTTTATTCTTTTTTCTTCATTTGGGGATTATTAATTCAGTGCCTGTTATAAAGTGGGATCTGACCAAGAATCATTGATTAGAAGGAAATTAGGAAATAGTCATTGTCTTAACAATGTGAATATGTGCCATATCAACATTTCAAACACCAGCATTATAAAAATATGTATGTTGAGGAATGTGAGATCAGAGGAAATATGTAATTCATGCCATCTTCATGCTGCGTTAAAAGAAATCTTGGAAAAGGAGAATGTCCTCTCAAAACAATTTAGATTTAGGCCGGGCGCGGTGGCTCAAGCCTGTAATCCCAGCACTTTGGGAGGC
>NW_012117766.1:1220571-1223208 GCF_000951035.1 Colobus angolensis palliatus
ATTTTGTGAATTACTATTCATATATTTCAGTATATACTTTAAATAGAATTCTATAAATGCAACTGTCTTTAATTTTTCTTCAGACACTGAATTAAAGTAATTACTGCAGTACTTCTCTGAAATTTTTTAGTCTATTTTGAGATTTGTAAATAATTTACTTTTTAAAAATAAAGCTGAGCAATTCACAGTGCTCCCTATGATAGCATCATTATCACTTGCTGTCAGTCCTTGTTCAAGCAAGATGAAAGGATGGAGTTCAAGTTGGTACACAGGGTATTATGAGTAACTTACAGTCCATCTCATCTGTGCTAGAGCCTAAAGTATACATCCCCCTTAAGTTTCAGGTCCAGAACAAAAACACATGGACACGTTTACCTAATTTGAAAATTAGTATCGACATTAATGGATTTGATAATGTCTATAACGTCTACTGTAGTCATTGACACTACACCCTTCTGCTGCCCTGCAATGGGAAGAAAATCAGAGACCACAAGTAAGGACAACCTTAGTTTATTCCAAAATTGTGCTCAAGTGAGAAGCTTTGTATTAGGCATTGGGGAAACCAAAGAAATACCGTCGTTCTTTATCCCTGAATAGATTACCAGAGGAATCACCAGCCCTTATAAAAAAAAAAAAAAAAAAAAGCTATGTACTGTTCATGTCCCCAAATATATGAGAATCAGATAACAGCATAGCAAACGTGAAAATCTGCCATATATTACCATGTTCAAAATCCTGCTATTCACGTAGCTGCTTTCAAGTGAAAAATTTCTAGGACAGTGTTTAGCAAAGTATACATAAATGTTGAAATATATATTTTTAAATCAAATGTGCTTTGAAAATGCTGGGTTTTGATAGAGTTAAACAAATTTATTTCTTCATTTATTAACTTATTTAGTTGCAAATACAATACACTTTAATTAAGTCAAAAGAATTTAGGGGGGTTTCTTCCACGTTGTTTTTATTTTTTAAACTGCTATATTGAAATGATTGTAAATTCACAGTCAGTCGTAAAAAATAGTACAGAAATATCCCATATATCTTTCATTAAGTCTCCTTCAATGGTAACATCCTACATAAGAATAGCAAAGTATCACAACCAGGAAATTGACAAAAATTGACAAAATAGTTATTTTAAAAGCTTCCTCAGAGACTTTAACACTGCAATGATTTTCTGGGAGAATCACACTCTTTTTCTGGGAAAGGGGCAATAATAGGCAATGTGCCCAATCTTGCTTGCCTGTATAATGCTTTATTACTGTTTTCCCTTAGTTAGCAATGTCACAGGATCTGTACTACATGGAACATGTTCTAGAAAGCATTCCCCTAAAAATACAGTAATGGAGATCATATCTCTAAGCTTATATCGCAATTGATCAAATGTTGGTGTCAGTTTCAGCTTTCTGAATTAAAGTGAAGTAGGTTGTCTAGACACAAAATAATTGAACAAAATGTACAAGAAACAAGTTTTACATTAGTTTACAAAGAGACACTTGATTATGCTGTGTAAATACGTAATTATACATATATTAATTTTTATATGTGCATATATATTCACTTTAAAAGTGAGAAATCTGCTGATTCTAAGTATAATAAAGTTATCTAAGGGACAAAAATTATAATTTTTGAAGCTAATAACAACTTCATTATATTACTTTTTGATGAAAAGAATTCAAATTGATATGTTTCCTTGTATTGAAGTATATATTTGACAAACATTTTTTCTGTGCTTGCAATGTGTTTGAATCTTGGCTACAGGCTAATGATGTAACACTAAATACGATTTAACCTTTACCCTCAAAACACTCACAGGCTAAATCAAATAGTAATCTAAGTATGAATTTAATGGTTGCAAAGATGTACATCAAATGATTATCTTTTTTCTATAAAGATTTATATCCTGTTCCTCATCCTTGGTTATGGAATAATTATTTGACTATTTGTTAGAATAGATTGTGTTTAGTAGTCGTATTGATATCAGTGTATTATCTACCTCCAAAGGCCTGTTTAATAAAAATAAAGAAATCTTGAGGCAAACAAATATTCAGAATTAATGAAGCATAAGATATTTCTATACTGAGAAATCCAGTGACAAATTTATTCAAATTCTGCTGAATATGTATATAATTATACAGTCATGGTGATCTTTTTCCATAATACAGAGGGGATAATTCAGATATGCCATCTATATATAATAGACACATTTGTGTGAATCTTTTGCTAATTTGAGGACAACCATACAATATTAGAGTCCTGTCCCACAAGCACTACTTTTTTTTTAAGACCTTAGTTGATACATAATTCACATGCTACATAATTCACCTTTTTAAAGTGTACAGCTGAGTTTTTTTTTCAACCATGACCACTATCTACTTGTAGAATACTTTGTCACCCCCAAAAGAAACCTCATGCTAATTAGTAGTCACTACCCATCTTTCTTTCTCCAGCCCGTGGCAAACACTGATCTACTTTCTGTCTCTATATGTTTGCTATTCTGAACACTAAATATAAGTGGAATCATACATATGTAAATGGATTTTTTACTTAGCATATTGTTTCCAAGTTTTATCCATGTATTACCATATGTCAGTACTTTATTTTATCATTGAATAATATTCAATTGTATGAAAATACTAC
>NW_012117766.1:1223268-1237214 GCF_000951035.1 Colobus angolensis palliatus
GCTTATTTAATTACAAGCACATCTGTAGAGGTCAGTAAATTACAAGGTCGACAAAGTCTAACCCATGCTGGAGAAGAAAAGTTCACCTGAAATATGATGGTGCCTTCCTCTTGTTTATATAATGTAATTGCCATAATTTATAAAGTATACATTTACAGTTTTTCATTACATTTGAGGACTCTGGGAATGGTAAAGGAATACCATTGCCTTTTAGTGGCTATTCTCTGTTCTAACCCAGGTTAGCTCAGATCTGATCATGCTAATGAGATGAAAGAAGTACCTGAGATATGGTCTCCATGTTTTCCACTTATGTTTTAATAAAATACGCCAGTATGGTTACACAATAGATTTTTGAAAGTAAATGATTATAAAGTTCATTTTATTCAATATCTAACCAATAATTATACCTGAACTATTGTATCTCCAACAAATATATGCATTTACTGATTTAATTTTTTTTCTTTCCCTCAGTAAATATATAGTTTCCTGGTCTAATAACTAAGAATGTAGCAGTAAGAAATCCAAAGAATACAAATATGGTTCTTGCTGTCAACAAATGTACATTTATATGGGAAAAAATAATTGAGAAAATAAACGAATTGCTGGTTTTGATAAATACTTTTAAGAAATACGGAATGGCAGCATGAACAGGAATGGCAGTGGAGGAGGAAATATTTAAACTAATGTCTAAAGGATGAAAACAACTAGTAACAAGAAGAATCAGGCAGAAAGAATATCTGGCACAGGGTAATTTCAATGACCCGGCATGAGGTTGAGATTGGCATGTTCACAGTAGAGAAAACGTTCAATGTTCAAGTACAGAAGGGAAGTATAGTGGAGCACAGAGTAAAGATGAAATGGGAAGGGACCATTAAAGGTCTTATAGGGAGTATGCATTTTCTTTTTAGTGCATATGAAAGCATTAAAGTATTTTAAACATGGGGCAAAATGATCCAACAGCTTTATAAAAGATTATTGTCACTACTATGTAATGCATAGTTTTGATGACAGAATGTTTTAAATTGCTTTTAGAGTCTTCCAAGCAGAAGATAATAATGGTTAGGGCTATGGAAGTGGAGAGTAATATATGTTCAGATTCTATTTGATTATTCTTGGAAAAAATGCCTCCAAAGTGTTTCTTTTTTTTTAAAGAGAGGATGAATTGATTAGAGGCTTTCTTGGAGAATAAGTCAGTGTTTTGTTACAAAATAAGCACTCTCAAAATCTCAGTAACAACAACAAATATTTATTATTACTTTTTCTTACTGGTAAGTAGGTGAGCTGTGACTTTGCTGAATTCCGATGAGTTTGTTTTCATACTTTGGGCTAAGATCAGGTTTGCTTGGTATGTTTTCTCAGCCTCTTGGGAGCAGCAACTACTCAAGGAGTTCTCAACGCAGTTGAGAGAAGTTCCAGAAAGCTAGCAAACCCATTTACGTTAGAGTCTTTCCTCAGATCTGCCACCTTATTCCTTCAAAACACATATTATGCACCAGCCTAGCATCAATGTGGCATGAAAATGTACTACGTATTTCAAGTGGAAAAGATGCATGTACACATGGCTAGGGGTATGAATGCATAACTGCAATGCGAAGAGAAAGTAAAAAACAACACACAAAAAAATAGGCCGGGTGCGGTGGCTCAAGCCTGTGATCCTAGCACTTTGGGAGGCCAAGACGGGCGGATCACGAGGTCAGGAGATCGAGACCATCCTGGCTAACACGGTGAAACCCCGTCTCTAGTAAAAAAAAAAAAAATAGATCAGTGCTCCAACCTACCACACCACACCTAGTAGCTACAATTTTTATCTACTAGTGTCTAAATTTCTCTTCACAGACACACAGAAAATACCTATTTTTTAATATTATAGAAGTTTGAATATTTGAAGGCAGCTATTGATACACAAGTTCCAATATATTTTCCAAGGAAAATTATCTTGCACTTTTAACCATTCCTCTGATGTTAGAATATATTAAAATACTTGACATTCTGGCCCCAGTTGTCCTTTCAAGTCTTATATCCCACAATGTCCAAGCTTTTGCCCATTTATTCAATCACACAAGCAGATTCATGATTCCCTAAATACATCATGAAATTTCAACCTGTCATGCATTTATTCTTGCTATTCCTTTTAGCAAAAATATGTCACCCCCACCATGTCATACTGATAAAACCCTTTCTTTCTTTTTTAATATGACATTCAAATATCAAGTTTTTGTAAAACTTCCCCTGATTCTGCAGGAAGGATTAATAGACTCTTCATCTCTGTATCATTGTACGCTTTTAATGTCATTTATAATGTAGTCATTGGAGGAGGAATGTCTTTTCCTTCTCACAATCATCTTGACTGCTGAAAATACATATAAATTTATTTTCATTTGTGACATTAAGAAAGACGCACCTATCAATACTGTGTATAATATAGCATTCATTAAAGAAAACAGAAATAACCCTAGTATCTTAGACAGAAAATGGTTAAATAGAATTTGCTGTTTAAAATATGTTAGAAATGATGAAGAAACTTGATTGATTAAGTCTCTGGGAGTGATTTTCAGAATACCACAGAATAACCTGCCACGGGCTCTCTTCCTGCGCTCTCAGGAAGAAGGAGAGTGGTGGATTAGAAATCTTACACTGAAACCATTAGTTTCAGAACACGTTGCTCTAGCCATGGTTCAGGGGTCAGTAAGCTGGAGGCAAGATATTATCAGCTATTCCCTCAAAACTAAGACATAGAAACTTGTATTTAGGAATGTTACAACAGAAATGTCCACATCTCTGCAGTCTAGCTTTTCAGCAGAAAAAACGAGCAGAAACATAGCTTCTATCTAAGTTTTAGCTTTCAAACTTTGTATTAGTTCAGTGCATTTAGTTTTGAAAAACACTCACATTTATGTTACTAATCAAAAGAGATTCATAAAAATAGAGATTTTTAACTGTGCCTAAATACACTATGTATGTGATACTTTAGTCCACCTCTTAGTTTTCCCTCCCCTTACCATAAGACCAAGTAACCTGATGGATGGACTAGCTCAAATCTGACAAACATTGCTCCACATGTATCTGCTGGTGCAGGTTTAAGGTATTAAAAACTGTCAGAACACAAAACATTACTCCCTTGGTTTCTTGAGCCTCCTTAAATTGACAGACTGTAAAGCATAAGCTGGAAAACTTAGCACATCTTCCCCATATACATGCCTCCTCTCTTGAGCTAATCCCAATTCTCGGTTCAGAGCAAAGAGTTCCAGAAATCCATACCTATTTTGCTTCACAGGTAAGCAATGCTTTGAATTCTGGCATTATGGTTTCTGGAGAGCCAGAAACAAAGGTAAACAAAAAATAAGCAAATGAAACAACATACTCAAAGGGTAATTGAGTAGAATTAAGTTATCATTCCCTAGATCTAGAATTTACATGTTTAGAGGTCAGGACCCAGGGTAAGATCACAAGCTCTTCAAATTACAGAATATTTTCAGTGATTAGCACCTGAAAGGCTTTCCATTATTTTGGTTAAATTTAAATGAATGTGATAGTCATTTAACATCTTTTAATTTCACATAGTAAAAGGGCAACATAATAATGTTCAACATAATTTTTGATAATTAGGCATATATAGGTTCAAACCTGGCTTTAGCTCTTATCAAACCTATTACCATAAGTTACCTAAACTTCCTATTTCTCAGATTTTTAGCTATAATTGAGATATAATATTACCTATCATGTAGGGCATTTGTAAAATGTAAATTTTTATAAGAAAATGTTATAATGATTAATTAACAAAAGTTAGCTTTTTTATTTCCTTCCTTGTCTTTGCTCTCCTTAAAATCATACACAAACACATGTTCAGTTGCAGTATATGTCCTCTCATTGTGTGAGACCCACAAATGAACACAATGCTCTAGATGTGGTTTATCTAACACATCTGTAAAGAAGAGACTACCATAGTAACTCAAATTAGATGTACCTAAACCTTCATTAGATTATTTGATCAATAATTTATGCCATCGATTTAGATTACACTTAATCCCTAAAGTTTTGGTTATACCAACTGTTTTAGAAACATGTCTATGCTGTATGGGAAATAATATATATTGTATGTTATCTCTGTCACATTTTGTATAGTCAGTTTGGACTGTTGCCTCTGCCAGTCAAGATTTTCATTTATATTGATTCTCCACTTCTATACATACTTCTTACATTTTAAAACTTCATATCATCCATAAATCTTTTTGTACATCATGATTATCCTCGTAAAGGTTTGTACAAAAATTGTTTAAGCCAAGCCTGAGGCAAGGACTTGGATTTTCCATTAGAGATCATTTTTTCACATGACAACCTTTTTTGGCAACCTGATTACCCAGTTTATTCAATTATCAATTCTCTTAATTATGCTCATTCACCTTAAATCCCTCAACCTGTTTCATAAAAGTGTCATAGTATATTGTGTTAGATAAGTTGAAGAAATACAGATGGGTTTGACATTATAAAATGCAACAATATCCCATTTGGGGAAAGAAAAAAGCCCATAACACCTCAATTAACAGAATATTGATTTGATTTTGTTATTCACATTTCTTTTATCTAGTAAAACGTAGACATTTAAGAGCCAGCTGTAACGGTATAGTTATCAGACTTATCACTTTGCTTCATATTATTCTTCCTTACAGAGTTGCATTATTTAACTGGTATCTTTTAAGCAAATTATAATTCTTGGACTTACTAATGTAAGTCAGAATATTAATAATTATTCAGAGCCACTTTTCTTGTTATAATTATCTGAAGATTGTTCAGCTACATTGAACTTTGAAGGGCTTGAACTCTAAGCTTGAATTTTTAAATTTAAGCAAAATAAAACATTTGATAATGGTAGTTTTCTATTAATACTATTCACTAATGGTAGCTTTCTATTAATATTATCTCAATATTGGATAACAATATTGAGAAAATCAGTACCAACTTAGCGCACAATATAAACTTCCTAATCATTTTTTAATTAACCTAATTTTGTAGTATGAATCAAGGTTGAGTTAACTGATTAAAGGCAGACATCAAAATGTATATCTAATGAACTTAGGGAAGAGGCTGAATATGAGGCATCTATTTCAGTAAATTAATTGTAAGAGTTTAAATGTCTGTATGTTGGAAGAAGTAAAGAGAAAGAAAGGAGGTTATTTGCATTCGTCACATCTTAAGCCCAGACATAAGAATCATAACTGAGTCTCATGGAGACGGAGTCATAGGCAGAATGGGAAGTGGCAATTATTGCACTCTTTTGATTGTTCTGGTTTGTTGCCATATGTTGGAATAGAATGCTTGTTCTACTTTCAAGGAAGCCCAGCAGAGCTTTGACATATAGAGTGTGCCAAACAGTGCAGGGACAATCTGGTACTTCCATAGGTTTTCATCAGCATTATGTGGATGAAGAGGCACCACATTTGTATAGCCATCAGTGTTTATAAAATTAACAAAAGCTGCAGCAAAAGGGTTGAGGACATCCCAGACAGCAGCCTGAAATGAAAAATTAGAGCAAAAGATAAAGACCATGTTATTCATGTCTGTAACAGTAAATGCTTTTTATGTGTGCACATGAGGCAATCTTTGAGAATGTTCTTACTTAACGTAAGATTTTGAGGGAGTCTGAAGAAAATATACGGGGAGCTATAGGGAGGATCCATTATAATTTTGAATATTACTACTAATATTATGTATTATTTTCTCACAAGTAATATAGGACAGGGAAAACCAAAGTTGAATACTGTTTTTTCTTTTTTACAAATTATTACTTATCCTAAAATAAATAATTCTTGCTAAATAATTCTTTTTCATTTAGGTTATGTCTTCTGGTCCAGCCTCTACAGCTGTTAAAATGCTTTTATGCATTTTAAATAAATATAAGGCAGGTTGTTTCTCATGTTTTAACTCCTTTATGACAGAAATCATATCATATTCACCTTTGTTTCAGCACTCATCACACTGTGGAATATACTACGTGTTCAATAAATCTTTTTATTGTAAATATTCAATGTATGACATAAAGCTTTTGAGTAAAATGTTAACACGTAACTCTATTCACAATGAGAGTGTATGTCTTTTCTCTGCATCTACTTTCCATGGAAAGTGAGACAGAGAACTTAACGTACAGGCAACAAAAGAAGCAGAAATTTGAGTTTTCTCAACATCAGAATCATTATATTTTAGAAATAATAACGACGTGTACTCAAAACTCAGTTATAAAAAATAATGTAGACTGATTTGCCAATAATATACAACTCAAATTTGAATTTTAAAGTTTATACTTTATAACATAGTCCTGAATCCTATGAAAATAAATGTGTGTCTATTATAATGAATTAAGAATATGGACATGATTATTCGAGAGAGTTAAAAGCAGAAGTTCTCAGATATTATTATTAATATCATGTTTTTATGTTGATGGATATGTCAGCAGTGAAAAGCAGATTTCCTATTTGTGTATTTTTTGATGTGCTGTATTACATCCTGTGATCATTTTCTCAGATGGTTCCTCATGTGTTCATACTTATATTTCCCCATTGATGTTCACATTCTCTTTCTAATTTTGTTTTCCTTACTTAAACAAAACAAAACAAAAAAATGCTTATTCTAATTTCATTTTTTCCTTCCATGTCTTATAAAATCAAGTAGGGTGTAATTATGCTGAGCATTATTTTCACAATTGAAAAAAATATGGTAAACTTTTTAAATACCATTTTAACAAATTCAGTAATAGTCTTTGATATAAAACAAAAAAGAAAAAAATTAGAAGCTACTCTTTCAAGCTAGAAAGGACTCCAAAGAAATTGAAGATCTGACAACGAGTCTGGTTAATAAAATATACTATCACTAAGGCAAAAATGGGAAAAAGAAATTGGGTGAGAAAAACATATTGGAAGTTAAGATAACAATTCAGAATATGTCTATACTTTCAGATCATAACTCTGTAAACACTTTACTTGTGTGCGAATGATGTGTTCAAATAATCAAGCAGTTTTTTTGATATGTTATTTAATTCTCTGATGAAAAACGTACAACCTTAAATCAGCCAAAATTTACCTAATTGAATTTTAATATTTTCATACAAAATATCTGGGAGACACAGTACTTAAAGAGTTAAAAAATATTTAATAAACTATAATAAACTGCAATTTTTACAATCGAGAGAGCGATTCAAAAAGAAAAACATGATATCGATTAATTCAAGGAGATGTCATTATCGAAGATGTTTGTAATAGTAAAGAAACACTAAAAGTTTAGTTATTACTTCACTGTTCAAAATGGGAAGGAGACAATAATAAAAGTAATAAAATACTGAAGTAATTTTTTTCTTTTATTAAAATAAATTATATGTTGAGTGTCACGTTTTTCAAGTAAAATATTTTACTTTTGTATAAAGCATGCAAGTCTAGGCCAAGTGTGCTGGCTCACGCCTGTAATCCCAATACTTTGGGAGGCTGAGGCAGGTGGATTACTTGAATTCAAGAGACCAGCCCAGGCAATGTAGCAAAACCCTGTCTTCACAAAACATACAAGAATTATCCATGTGTGGTGGTGTGCTCCTGTAGTCCCAGTTACTCAGGAAGCTGCAATGGGAGGATCATCTAAGACCAGGAGGTCAAGACTGCAGTGCACCATGAGCCTGCCACTGCATATATCTGTTTTCCATTTGCATGTCTTCTTTTAAGAAATATCTGTTTAGATCTTTGCCCATTTTTTAAATTTATGTTTTAAGGTCAGGGGTACATGTTCAGGATGTGCAGTTTGTTACATATGTAGACATGTGTTATGGGAGTCTCTTACACAGATTATGTAATTACCCAGGTAATAAGTCTAGTATCAATTAGTAATTTTTTTATGATCCTCTCCCTCCTCACATCCTCTACCTTCTGATAGGTCCCTGTGTTATTCAGCTCTATATCCATGTGTTCTCATAATTTAGCTCCCACTTACAAGTGAGCGCATGTCATATTTGGTTTTCTGTTCCTGGATTAGTTTGCTAAGAATAATGATCTCCAGATCCATCCATGTTCCTGCAAATGGCGTGATCACCCAAATCCTCAACAAAATACTGGCAAACTGAATCCAAGTTGTAGAACATCAAAAACTTATCCACCGTGATCAAGTAACCTTCATCCCGAGGATGCAAGGTTGGTTCAACATATGTAAATCACTAAATGTGATTCATCACATAAACAGAACTAAAGACAGAAGCCGCATGGCTATCTCAATAGATGCAGAAAAGGCTTTCAATAAAACTCAACATTTCTTCATGTTAAATACTCTCAATAAACTAGGTACTGAAGGAGCATACCTCAAAATAATATGACAAACCCACAGCCAACATCATATCAAGTGATCAAAAGCTGGAAACCTTCCTCTTGAAAATGGCACAAGCCAGGGATGCCTTCTGTCACCACTCCTATTCAACATGGAATTGGAAGTTCTGGCCAGGGAAATCAGGCAAGAGAAAATTATTTGCCCATTTTTAATTGAATTATCAGATTTTTTTCTGTTGAGTTGTTTGAGCTCCTTATATATTCTGGTTATTAATCCCTTGTCAGATGGATAGTTGGCAAATATTTTCTCCCATTCTGTGGGATGTCTCCTCACTTTGTTAATTGCTTCCTTTGCTGTGCTAAACTTTTTAACTTTATGTGATCCCATTTGTCTATTTTGGCTTTAGTTGCCTGTGCTTCTGGAATATTAAGAAATCTTTGCTCAAATCGAAGTCTTAAAAAAAATTTTAAAGCAGTTTCATAGTTTGAGATCTTAGATTTAAGTCTTTAGTCCACATTGGTTTGATTTTACTATATGGCAAAGAATAGGGGACTAGTTTTATTCTTCGGCATGTGAATATAGTTTCCCAGCACCATTTATTGAACTGATTGTGCTTTTCTCAGTGTGTATTCTTGATACTTTTGTTGAAAATGAGTTCACTGTAAATGTATAAATTTATTTCTGTGTTCTCTATTCTGTTCCATTGATCCACGTGTCTGTTTTATGCCAGTACTATGCTCTTTTGGTTACTATAGCACTCTAGTATAATTTGTAGTCAAGTAATGTGATTCCTTCAGTTTTGTTTCTTTTGCCTGGGGTGGATTTGGCTATTCTGGGTATTTTGTCATTCAATATAAATTTTAACATTCTTTTTTTCTAATTACTTGAAGAATACCATTGGTATTTTGATAAGAAATGCATTAAATCTGTAGATTGCTTAGAGTAGTATGGACATTTTAACAATATTAATGCTTCCAATCTATGAACATGGAGTATCTTTTCAATTTTTGTGTTCCTTTTAATTTCTTGTATCAGTGATTTATAGTTTTCATAATAGAGATCTTTCCCTTCTTTGGTTAAGTTTATCCCTATGTGTTTTATTTTATTAGAAGCTACTGTAGCTGGGATTTCTTTTTTGATTTCTTGTTCAAATTATTTCTCATTGGCATATGGAAATCCTATTGATTTTTGGGTGTTTGTTTTGTATATTGCAATTTTACTGAATTTGTTTATCAGTTCCAATAGTGTTTGGTTTGTCCCAGTACAAGATCATATCATCTACAAACAAGAATAATTTACTTCTTCATTTCCAATTCAATAGCTCTATTTATTTATGTTGTCTCATTGCTCTAGGACTTTCTGAATACTATTCAAAATAATAGTTAATAAAGTGATGAGAAAAGTATGCAAAATCAGCAATTTCCACCTACTTTAAAAGTATATCTTTCAAAATACAGTCTTTTAGGGCAACAGATGCCATCACAGAGCCTCCCTAGATTCACTGAACAATAGTTTTCTGTTCCATCCTACAGGTTCCCCTCCATGAAGGCTCTTAATACCAATCAGATTCATGTAGGCTATGACAGAGGTGGCTTTGTGGGTGCATGACCTATGCAGTTGCATAGGTCTCTGTGCCTAGAAGGACCACATGCTTGGTTTATCACTCTGCTATACCACTTAAAATTCTTAATAATTTTTGGATGATGACCCCACATTTCATTTTGCCCTGGACGAACAAATTATGATCATTCTTGGGCCCTAGGGAGGAGAATTTAATCTCTATTGCAGAAAGGCTCATTGAGCTCTGTTACTTCCTTCAGAGATTGTGTGTAGTAGCTGTGCTGTATAATCAGCTGAGCCCACAACAGGAAATTATCCCATCTTTCTTTTCCCTGGTAGCATAATTT
This sequence comes from Colobus angolensis palliatus, assembly GCF_000951035.1. Classification (NCBI taxonomy): domain Eukaryota; kingdom Metazoa; phylum Chordata; class Mammalia; order Primates; family Cercopithecidae; genus Colobus; species Colobus angolensis. The sequence goes on from NW_012117766.1 coordinate 1,233,468, forward strand.
GACTGCACCTCACTTTATGATTCACACTGCAGTCTCTCATTTTCCTCCTTCAGGGTTTCCCCACTGTCATGGAGGTGTACTCTGACCAATGAGCTATGTGAGAAGCAAAGGTGGATAAATTCTTCTTTTGCCTCTCTGCTAAGAGAATAATGTGAGACATAGTGTTTGCATATGACCTCGGCAGAATCTTCTTCTGTGACAGCTATCTGTGTTTTCTGACAAAATTAAAGGCTTGGTAATACACTTACTTATGTTATTTTCCTTCTTTCTCTGCAATACAGAAATAAAGCAGTAACAATAAAGATTGTCCTCAAGCTATTTTTTTTGTTGTTTAAACGGAGTCTAACTCTGTCACCCAGTTTGGAGTGCAGTGTCGCGATCTCGAATCACTGCCACCCCTGCCTCCCAGGTTCAAGTGATCCTCCTGCCTCAGCCTACCCAGTAGCTGGGACTACAGGCACTCACCACCAAGTTTGGTTAATTTTTATAATTCTTAGTACAGACAGGTTTCACCATGTTGGCCAGGGCTGTTCTCGAACTCCTGATCTCAGGTGATCGGCCCACCTAGGGCTTCCAAAGTGCTGGGATAACAGGCATGAGCCACCACACCCAGCCACAAGCTATTTTTAAGATATCCAAACGAAGATATTCAGGGACAATGAAAATGTCCAAATAATGGTTCTGTTCTTTAAATAAAATATTTAGATATTAATGAAAGTAATTAAATAATGACATAGGAATAACAAACATCAACAATTGTTATGGTAATAAGCCAACTATTTGTCTATGACTTCATGAAACCATTTATGTTCTGCAAACAACTGCTGCTTTCCCAAATGTTTCATTTAGATATACTATTCCTGATACTATTAATCATTTGAATTCCAATTAACAATTCATAAAATATGTGCATTAATTTTATTTCATACATTTTAAAATATTTCACACAGAATTCACAGTATTTTTAAAAAAATTGAATAGTAAGTAATTTAAAAATAATTTAGACTTATGTGTAATATTTAACAGGGCAAAGTCTATATTAACTACAAAATGTTTACTTATTGTATGCAAAAGGAATAAAGTGAAATATATCTTTATGAAAAAAATAAATTATCCACTTGGGTCAATGTGTAAGAAAGTAAAATTAAAGTTTGTGTTTAATACAGATTCTCTTGTGTCCAAGTCTATGTCAAAATGAAATAAACATTTTTCCAATGTATTTATGTTGGCAGTAGCAAATATATAGATAAAATTAGTGCATAAATTAAATGAATGCAGTTATGTAATGAAGTGACTTCACTACTGCTCCTTTGCTACAGGTCTCTGTGCCTAGAAGGACCACATACTTGGTTTTAACCCTCTGCTGTACTACTTAAAATCTTTAATAATATTTGGACAATGAGCTCACATTTTATTTAGACTTGGGCACCACAAATTATGGTCATTCTTGGGCCATAGGGAGAAGGATTGGACATCTATTGCAGAAAGGCTCATTAAGCTCTGTTACTTCCTTCTGAGTTTTATTGTTTAAGAAACGTCCAGCAACAGCACAATGCTTTAAGCATTATACTTCTCACTTTCTTGTTCAAGACTTTACTTTCCATGCCAGTTACAATTTCTAAGTGTACAATTCATTTGAGGTTCTGTAACCAAAGTTAGGGATAGAAATTAAAGAATGACAATCTTTAAAAAGATTACCTGCACATTTCTGTCCTTGCGATAGTTTGCTGAGAATGATGGTTTCCAGCTTCATCCATGTCCCTACAAAGGACATGAACTCATCCTTTTTTTATGGCTGCATAGTATTACACAGCATGTTCTCACTCTTAGCTGGGAATTGAACAGTGAGAACACTTGGACAGAGGAAGGGGAACATCACACACTTGGGTCTGTCGTGGAGTGGGGGGAGGGGGGAGGGATAGCATTAGGAGATATACCTAATGTAAATGACCAGTTAATGGGTGCAGCACACCAACATGGCACATGTATACATATGTAACAAACCTGCACATTGTGCACATGTATCTTAGAACTTAAATTATAAAAAGATTACCAGAACATTATCTCTTGCATTCTCTGTGTTTCCTATATAATATGTTGATAAATGTCCGTTTTCTCCACCTCATTTAAAAGTCACACTTCCCATTGTATTTTGCTACTCAACATTCAAATGGCAAAAATTACTGGCACAGTATTTTCTTATTAAAGATTACCACAGCTGGGCGCGGTGGCTCACGCCTGTAATCCCAGCACTTTGAAAGGCCGAGGCAGGTGGATCACGAGATCAGGAGATCGAGCCATCTGGCTAACACAGTGAAATCCCGTCTTTACTAAAAATACAAAAAAATTAGCCAGGCATGGTGGTGGGCGCCTGTGGTCCTAGCTACTCAAGAGGCTGTGGCAGGAGAATGGCGTGAACCCAGGAGGCGGAGCTTGCAATGAGCCGAGATTGCGCCACTGCACTCCAGCCTGGGCAACAGAGAGACTCTGCCTCAAAAAAAAAAAAAAAAAAAAAAAAAAGATTAACGCATTTTTGTTTATTTCACTGTTAAGTACGTAGTAACTTGGAAGGGGACCTGGACTAGAAAAGAGGAAAAATGTCCAGTAATGCCAATCAACATTCCACCTTGGACAAGCTCCTCAATTTCAGTGGGCTTTAATTTTCTAATTTAAATAATGAAAATCTTACTTTTGTGACATATTTTTGTAATTGCTATGATCAAAATTCCTGGTAGCCTCAATCAAGCTTTTCTTCAATTAAACATATACAATGCTAAATGAATATACATTTTATAGAAAAGGAAGCCAACAAAACCCAAGTTTTATCCTAGATCATTTATATTTCATACTCAAATGAAATAGACAGCATCTTCTACTTAGTGCATATTTTTTCAGTGAAACAGATACTTCTCCAGATATTTTGATAGAATACATCTTACAAAGAATTTGGGGACTTTCATAAGTGTGGAAGGATTAGCAGCACAAGGATCACAGAAATTGTGCACAAGGATCACAGAAATTGTCTCAGTAATCTTAGCACTTACAATACCAAAAAGGGTGATTCTATAAACCAATGGAACATAACAGAGGCCTCAGAAATAACGCCACACATCTACAACCATCTGATCTTTGACAAACCTGACCAAAACAAGTAATGGGGAAAAGATTCCCTATTTAATAAATGGTGTTAGGAAAACTGGCTAGCCATATGCAGAAAACTGAAACTGGACCCCTTCCTTACACCTTGTATCAAAACTAACTAAAGATGGATTAAAGATTGAACGTAAGACCTAAAACCATAAATGCCCTAGAAGAGAACCTAGGCAGTGCCATTCAGTGGAACATGTAAAATCTAAAAGCAAAACTCCAGACCAGCACACATATGCTTCCAATTGATGGGATCCAGCCACAAGTTTGATGACATCTAACTTTGAGGCTTTAGCTTCTGAGGAACAGGACAAAATTTAGAAGTAAGAAAATATCCATCACAGGCCATACCTTTGAATACTCACTGTTCATATGTTCCTTTCCATTCATATTTATCTTTTAAGCAGTGACAAAAATAGCATCCTCTTGTTTCTGCCTAACACGCATCTATTCTTCTTTTAAATAAAGACTTTCTCATGTTCCCCAAAATAGAAGACCTGAAGTCCTGCCTTTACTGATGTCTGAGTAATATTAGTTTTTTATGACTAATTCACAATTTTCCTTTGATACTATATCATTTACGGACTAAATTAGAGGTGT
>NW_012117766.1:1238369-1270652 GCF_000951035.1 Colobus angolensis palliatus
ATAATTTTTTAAAAATCAAAAATTTAATTCTTACAGTTATGGAGACTGGAAAGTACAAAATTAAGGCACCAGCAGGTTTGATATCTGGTAAGCACGCTCTTCCTCCAAGATGCAGACTTCTTGCTGCATCCTGACACGGTGGAAAGGGGGAAAAGAAACAACAACAACAAAACAAACAAAACCCAAATGAATGAAGTGTCCTCACACTGTAGAAAAGATGGATGGAGTGACAGCTCTTTGAAGCCTCTTTTATCAGGGCATGAATCTTAAAAGCAGAACTCTCCTGACTTAATAACATCTGAGAAGGCCCTACTTCATAATACTAATGCATTGGAGACTAAGGTTTAATGTGAATTTTGAAGGCTCACAAGCCTCCAAAGAATAGTAGTATTTAAGCTATTTAAAGGAAGAATAGGTTTAACTCAGGGAAATATGGGGCTACACAGAAGTCTGAAGGTTGGGAAGCAAATATTATAGGAACTGCTTTCAGAGAAAATGGTTACTAATAGAGGCCACCTCTAAGGTTCTCAGGTATCCAGAGTACTAAAGTAATAATTAAGTGGTGTGCAAAAATGGCTTGAAATCACTACCAGAGAATGATGGCTACTCCTTATCCCTATATCTTCCAGATATCATATGAGTGACTTTCATTGGAGTATATCAAAAGAAATCCTGCTGACAACGAGGACTGGGAGGTGTGCTTTTCAAGTTTCACTTCCCTGGAGTACATTAGAAAACACAGAATTGCAGGTTGATGATTATTTATTAATAAATGGCAAATGCAAATTGACTATATTTTTATTATTTATTCTACTCTTGTATCTTGGCATTCAGGTATAAAGAAGAACTTTCCCTACTCCATCCCATAACTGTGTCAGTATATAACCATGAGTTATTTTTAAAATCTAGTCTGTGAAAATTCATTACAGTCATTATTCCTTTTGATTTCAAAATTGTGCCAAAATTAAGAAGAGTCAGCTCTTGTGTCCCTTTGAATTGTTACAATTTGTTTATGAGTATTTCTTTGTTTTCTGAAAGAATAAGGTGCTTCATGCTCATTTTGTACTTTCCCTGTACCAAACTTGGGCCATGTGATAGAAAACAGTGTTTAAAAGCCAAATTCTGGCTGTTAATGCATTCATGAAAATTGAAATTTTATGGTTTTTAATTTTCTACCATGAATATAGATGAAATATATGAATATTTAGTCTGAAAATGAAGATGACAATTTTACTAAAAGCCAAAATTACAAGTTCTTCAAGAAAAGAAAAATAGACAGTGAGTTTATTTAATATTATAACAATATAAGAGCCACGACACCAAGTGCAATGGAGAATCCTTTAGAAAATTATGGATTGCAAAAGATAACAAATTATCAAACATCTCTTGTACCCCATAAATGTGTACACTTACTATGTACCCATAAAAATTAATAAAACTAAATTTAAAATAATGAAGCATATTTAACTATGATAAAAAAAATTTTGAATATGATATCTATACAATAAAATATTTCTGTCATTGCAATGAAAATGATATAAGATTAGATAAAAGGAAGTTGTTCTTGATAACTAAAAATAAACCTGTTTAAGTAGTTGCTCTATAGTACAGTGTTATGATGTCTACAACTGTTTTCAAATTGTTTAGCAAACACACATATACATACATACTCATATAAAGTGAGGAAATTAATATAACAAGTATTAATAATTGTTATAGTATTATATTGTTATATTATTGTATATTATTGTATTGTTATATTATTATATTGTATTAACAATTGTTGAAAATAGGTGAAATTATACTGTTTATCTTTGTTCTATTTTTCAACTTCTCTGTGTTTTCTGAATTTCTCAAAATAAAAAGATGAAGAAAAAAGGAGTAAGGCATCTCTTTATTCACTAACATAGAAAGATTTCCAAGATACATCATTTAATGAAAAATACATGCTCTAGGCCAGTTTGCAAAATATGTCACCATTAATTTACCCATATAAAATATGTCAATAATTATATGGTTTTCATATATCTTACATAGAACCATTGCCTTCAGAGAATGAATACATACATTGAAGAAAAATATATCAAAATCACAAAGCGGCACATGTATTTGGAATTAAATTAGTAATATAATTGGTAAGTTTAATGGAAAGCATAATTTCATTCCATTTTAGGTTAAAAAAGGTAAACAAAGCTTTAATTCTATAATCTAGTGTTTAAGAGAGCATAGAACTATTAACAAGACTACTCACTGTGTTCTAATTCTAGAACAATAAAAATGATTCGTGAAAAATCATATGACTTAAGTACCACGTGCTTGTTTATTTTTCAGGTACGAAGACTGAGGCACATAGACGTTAAGTAACTTGTTCAAAAATCACACAGATAGTAAATGGCATGATTCCAGTTCAGAGTCTATTTATGAAGTTAGTTCTACGTTACTATTCTAAATGGCTACATTAGGTATTTGCTTCTTAACCAACAACTTACAAATTATACCAGATTGAATATACTGCATTATGAATGTTTTTTTTTCTTTTTTTCTAGTGAAGTCAAGGTATAAACACATAAAATTACATACATTTAAGGTGTACAATGTGATGTTTTGATGTATATATGCATTGTGAAAGTTATCACCTACACATGAAATTTTGAAATAAGACATTTTAAGATCTTAGCTGTCTATTGGAGAAAAAAAAAACAACATATTTTTAAAGAACTACCTACAGAGTTTTAAAAATTATATGTCATCTAACCTTCAAAGTTGTCAGTGTTTCTAATGTAGTGTCACATATGCTGTAGGTTTGGTAGGTCTCTGTTGCTTCTATGGTTGTAATTACATAAATATAAAAAAATAAAATATTCATCATCTAAAAATCTGCTCCTCTTACAATGTTGCTCCTCCAAATCATAACATTAAGCAACATTGTTAGTCATTTCAACTGCTGATTAATTAACGAATTGCCAAAATTGCAGAAGAAAGCTTAATATCTGAGGAGCGGTGTATGTAAAGGTGCTAAAAATTGTTTTCAAAACAAACCCACACAATATAAACAAATTCAAGGTTGTGAAGCTTAAATGTTTATTTACAAATAATGATAGTTTCTGTTTACTCAAAATCCATTTTCTCTTCCTTTCCTGTGGACAAGATTGCCTTCATAGAGACCACATCTGTGCACCTTTAACACATCTAGTATGATCAGGTTAATACATTGTTGGCTTTGGTCTGTGACCCAGTAACATCCAGCCAGCCCTTGGTTGTAGTCAGGACAAAGGTTTCTCCTGGAATGCAGTTTAAATATATTTTTTTAAAACAGTCTGTGATGTTCTTCCTTATGTAAATCATGAAATAAGCTACCAAAATAAGATATATTTTTTAGTTGTACCCTCTAAGGAATCATGGCAAATACATTAAATCAATTCCACAGATATTCTGGGAAAAACATCCATGGATGGTGCTCCTAATAAATATTGGGAAGCTCATAATATATTCCAGAACTCTGAGAATCAGCTAAAATAGGGGTCCTAAACCCCAGGGCCGTGGACCTGTACTGGTGCTTGGCATTTTAGGAACCTGGATGCACAGCAGGAGGTGAGTGGCAGGTGAGTAGGAAAGCTTCATCTGTATTTATAGTCGCTTCCCATTACCAGCTTTGCTGCCTGAGCTCCACCTCCTGTCAGGTCAGCGGTAATGGCATTAGACTCTCATGGAAGCACGAATCCTATTGTGAACTGCACTTCTGAGCTATCTAGGTTGTGCTTTTCTTATGAGAATCTAATGCCTGATGATCTCAGATGGAGCTGAGACAGTGAATCTAGCTCTGGGGAGCCCTGCAAATACAGATAAACATTTGCAGAGAGGCCTGGCTGCACCGAGATCATAGTAAATCAATCGCTTGCAGACTCATATCAAAACCCTATCAGCGAGTGACAGGTGACAAACTGCATCTAGTGACAGGCTTTAGAGTGGCAAGTGAGCTGATATATTTCAATTATGCAGCTGCATCCAGTTGACAGGCTTTAAGTCAGAAGCTGACAGCTATTTTAGTCCACTCATGACCTGCTCATTATTTTCTTCACCGCTTCCATGGGCACTCCTTTCACACACTACACACTTGTCTCAGTCATAGTTTTGGTAAGCCCACAAGCTAATCCTAGCCAAAATAAATGAAAAACAGTCATTACTGAAGAGCTTATTTGAAAAGGGGGAAAGACCAATGATGAGACAGCAGAAAAGTCTAAGGCTGCCAAGAAAAAGAAAGATGCATTTAAAAGAAAATACCAAGAGTCTTACTTAAATTATGGGTTCACCATAACTGTTGATTCACATTCTCTTAGCCCGTTTTGTACAATATGTGGCGACTGGCTATCCAAGAAAGTCATGAAGTGTTCAAAACCGCTTCACCACATGGAGACTGAGCACTTTGCATTAAAAGACAGGCCTTTGAAGTTTTTCAGAAGAAACAAAAAAAATATGTGACTACAAAGAACAGAAACAGTTATTGAAGATCACCACTTCATCAAACGTGTCTTCACTGATAGCATCATTCTCTAGTGGTTAACTGCATTGCTAAAGCTAAGAAGTTCTTTACTATTGGTGCAGAGTTGATTCTGCTGCTGCCAAGCACATTTGTCCCAAAATTTTAGGAGAGTGTGCAGTTCAAAAGGTGGTATGTTTTCCTCTTTTGGCTAGCACCATAACTTGGTGAATTGATGAAATGGTAGAGGATACTGAGGTACAATTGTTGGAAAGGATTAACGAGTAACTGTGGTATGCAATTCAGGTTGACATAACTATAGATGTTCACAAGGCAACAACGCTTGTTTCTGTGCGATATATTTCTCAGGAGGATGTACATGAGGATATGTTATGCGCACTTTTGTGATCAACAAACATGACAGCTGTAGAATTGCTCAAGTCTTTGAATTATTACATATCAGGAAAACTGAACTGGTAATTCTGTGTTGGTATATTTATGGAAGGAGCAGCTGCCATGGCTTGACAGCTTTCTGGTTTCTCTACTCTAGTCAAAAAGGACACTTCTGGATGTGATTCTACACGCTGTGTTATCCCTAGAGACATGCAGGCTAGCCAAAATATGTCACACAAACTTAACAACAGTTTGCAGAATGTGATTAAAATTATCAGCCATATTAAAGTACATGCCGTTAACTTGTGTGTATTTGTGTAGCTCTGTGAGGAGATGGACACAGAGTACGCATGTTTTCTCTTATACTCAGAGGTGAGATGACTTTCTAAAGGTAGACTACTGGTCAGAATTTTTGAGTTTGGAGAGTCACTCCAGATTTCTTTTATTTCACAAAAGTAGTCACCACTGGCAACACATTTCATTGACACATTGACACAAAATGGGTCACAAAACTTGCTTACCTGTGTTACATATTCCACCTGCTCAACAAATTCAATCTGTCGCTTCAGGGAGAATGACAACCGTGTTCAAGTCAGCAGATAAAGTGGCAAAGTCAAACTGAAATTATGGGGGACAAATGAACATTGGGATTTTTGATGATGAATTTCAAACATCAGCAGAGATTTTTAAAGAGACTGAGCCCGGACCTTTTTTTTTTCCAACCGGTGCATGATAATCTCTCTCAGATTTAAAAGAGTTTGAGCATTACTTCTTAACCACAGAAGACCCCTGAACTGGGAAGAAATAGATCGTGACCCATTTGTGAATAAGCCAGGTAAATCGACTTTGTCGTGCTAGAAGAGGATCAACTGCTTGAGATTGTGAATGATGGTGGCCTTAAAAGTACATTTGATAAAACTTCAAATCGTCATTGATCGGAATTACAGTCAAAACAAAATATTCTGAGATTGCCACAAAAGCATTGAAAAGTGCTTTCATTGCCAACATTTCCTGCTTCCATTTCCAGCATCATATCTTTGTGAAGCAGAGTTTTCCAATGACAGCAAGAAAAACAAGATTATGGAGTAGACTGGTCATAAGCAAGACACTTCGGGAGTCACTGTCTCCCATCACCCCCAGATGGGACTGTCTAGTTGCAAGAAAACAATCTCAGAGCTCCCAGTGATTCTACATTATGGAGAGTCATATAATTATTTCAATGTAGCATTATTACAGTGTAATAATAATGGAAATAAAGTGCAGAATAAATGTAATGTGCTTCAATCATCACAAAACCATTTCCCACCCATCCCCTTGGTCCATAGAAAAAATGTCTTCCACAAAACTGGTCCCAGTGTCAAAAAGGTTGGGGACTGTTGAACTAAAAGACTCAAAAAAGAAAACCCCATTAGAGAAACTATAGGATATACAGCAATAGATTTAAAATCTCCCAAAGGGACAAAAGGAAAAATATATTTAAGAAGTCATGAAATAAATATATGAAATGTAAAGAAAAAATTCAAGAACAAAAATACAGACTTTTTTTGGTAAAATGAATAGTTTGCATAAGACAATAGACTGGGTAGAGATTAAGAAAGAATGTCTAACTGGAGGGAAAGACTTGGGAAAGTTTCCCAAGCTTGGCAAAGAGAAATGAGATAAAACATTTGAAAGTTAATCAGATACATCATAGATCGAGTATATCCAACTTATTTTCTAAACGTTTCTATCCATATGCAATACTTGCTATACATCAATGGGGTACATGTGGTATATTGATACATCCATACAATGTGTTATCAAATCAGAGTATTTAGGATACATCATCTTCAATATTTATTATTTCTTTTTGTTGGGAACATTTGAAACCTTCTCTTTTGAACATTCTGACATGAAATAAGTTGTTGTTAACTATAACCACCCTACTCTACTATCAAGCAATAGAAATTATTCCTTCCATGTAACTGTGTTTTTACTTATTAACCAAGTTCACTTCACCCCTTGCACCCAACCTAGCCTCTGGTAACTATTATTCTGCTCTCTACCTCTATGAGATTAATTGTTTTTTAGCTTCTACATATGAGTGAGAACATGAAATATTTCACATGAGTGAAAATATTCAGCTATGTATGTCTGGCTTATATCACTTAATAAAATGGTCTCTAATTCCATGTATGTTGCTGCAAATGACAGGAGTGCATCCTTTATATGTGACTAAATAGTATCCCATTGCATATATATACTACATTTCTTTATTCATTTATTTTTTGACAGACACTTAGGCTGATTTCATATTTTGGCTATTGTAAATAGTGCTGCAATGAACATATAGGTAAAAATATTCATTTCATATACCCATTTCCTTTCCTTTGGATGAGTACCCAGCAGTGGGCTTGCTGAATCACATAGTAGTACTACTTTCAGTTTTGTGAGAAACTTCCATGTTGTTCACCATAATGGCAGTACTAATTAAGATTTCGGTAATGTGTAAGTTTCCTTTTCTCTACATCCTCACCAGCATTTGTTGTTTTTTGATGTTTTAATAATAGCCATTTTAACTGGGATGAGAGGATAACTCACTGTGTTTTTGATTTACATTATCTTGGTGATCCGTGATGTTGAACATTTTTTCATATACTTTTTGGTGATTTTTATTTCTTCCTTTAAGAAATGTCTATTCAAACCCAGCACTTTGGGGGGCCAAGGCAGGCGGATTACGAGATCAGGAGATTGAGAACATCCTGGCTAACATGGTGAAATCCCGTTTCTACTAAAACACACAAAAAAAGTTAGCCGGGTGTGGTGGTGAACGCCTGTAGTCCCAGCTACTCAGGAGGCTGAGGCAGGAAAATCACATGGGCCCGGGAGGCGGAGGTTGCAGTGAGTCGAGACCACACCACTGCACTCCAGCCTGGTGATGGAGCAAAACTCCACCAAAAAAAAAAAAAAAAAAAGCTATTTCGATCATTTGCTTACTTTTTAATGGGATTATTTGGATTGTTGTTATTGAGTTGTTTGAGCCCGTTGAATAACCTGGGTATTAGTCCTTTGTCAGATGAATATTTTGCAAGTATTTTTTTCTTTTTTCCCATTCTACAGGCTGACTCTTCATTCTGTTGTTTCTTTTGCTGGCCAAAAGGTATTTAGTTTAAAATAGTCTTATGTTTCTACTTTTATTTATATCTCATGTGCTTTTGAAGTCTGAACCACGCAGTCTATGCCTATACCAATGTCCTGAAATATTTTTCCTGTTTCGTTCTGGTAGTGTAATAGTTTGGAGTCCTCTGTTAGAGTCTTTAATCCATTTCTAATTGAGTGTTGTGTATGGCAAGTGATAAGGATTTGATTTCATTCTTCTGCATGTGGATATCCAGTTTTTTCAGCATCATATATTGAAGAGAGTGTTCTTTCCACCAAGCATAAAAGTCATTTGAGATCTTTTGCAGTTTCATGAAATTTTAGAATTTCTTTTCTATTTCTGTGAAGAATGTCATTGATATTTTTATAAGGATTGCATTGATTCTGTAGATTGCTGTAGATAGTATGGTCATTTAACAATATTCATTCTTGTGATCCATGAGCATTGATTGTATACATTTGGGTGTTTTCTCCTCAATTTTTTTCATCAGGGTTTTGTAGTTTTCCTTGTAAAAGCCTTTGACTACCTTGGTTATTTCTTTCTAGTTATTTTTTTCATAGCTATTATAAGTGGAATTTGCTTTTTGATTTCTTTTTAGCTAGTTTATTATTGGTGTATAGAAAGGTGACATATTTTTATATATTGATGTTGTATTCTGCAACCTTACTGAATTTCATTATCAATCTAAGTTATTTGATGAAATCTTCACGTTTTTCTATTTAAAAAATCATATCCTCTGCAAAAATTGACAGTTTAACTTCCTTGTTTCAAATCTGGATGCCTTTTGTTTCTTTATCTTGCCTGATTCCTCTGGCTAGGACTTCCAGTACACTGCTGAGTAAGAATGGTGAAAGTGGGCTTACTTTAGGTGTTCCAGTTCTCACAGGAAAGGCTTTCAGTTCTTCCCTGTTCAGTATGACATTAGCTATGGGTTTGTCATAGATGAACTTTATTATTTTGAAGTGAGCTTTTTCTATGTCTAATTTATTTAAAATTCTATCATGAGAAGACTTTGAATTTTATCAAATGCTCCTTCTATATCTATTGAGACGGTCATATGATTTTTGTCTATTATCCTGTTGATGTGATATATCATATTTATCAATTTGCATATGTTGATACATTCTTTTCTCCCTGGGATAAATCACATTTGATATAAATGTATTCTCTTTTGAATGGTATTGTTGGATGGGTTCATTATGCTAGTATTTTGTGGGGATTTTTGCATCTGTATCATTAGGGATATTGGCCCTAATAATAAAACTATTTTTGTTTTCTGATGTGTCCTTCTCTGGCATTAGTATTAGGGTAACAGTGGCCTCATTGAGTTAATTAGGGAAAAAATTCCTCCTCTTCATTTTTTTGTAATAGTTTGAGAAGTATTAAAGTTAGTTCTATGTTAAGAGTTTGGTAGAATTTAGCAATTCAGTCAGTGGTCCTGGCCTTTACTTTGTCGGAAAACTTTTTATTACTGAGTCAAACTAATTTATTTATTATGTGTCTGTTCAGGTTTTCTGTGTCTTCAAAGTTCAATCTTAGTAGATAGTATGTGTTCAGGAATTTATTTGCTCTAGCTTTTCCAATTTGTTAGCATATAATGGTTCATAATCGTCTCTAATGATCCTTTGTATTTCTGTGGTATCATTTTTAAATGTATTCTTTTTTGTTTCTGATTTTGTGTATTTGGGTCCTCTTTTTTTGTTCTTGGTTGTCTAGCTAGCAGTTTATCAATTTAAAAAAAAAAAAAAACTTCTTTTTTGTTCTGCTAATCCTTTGTATTTTTTTAGTGTCATTTGTTCAGTTCTGCTTTAATCTTTTTTTTTTTTCTGGTGCTGATTTTCAGTTTGATTTGTTCTTGCTTTTCTAGTATTTTCAAGTGTATCATTAGGTTGTTTGTTTGAAACTTTTCTCTTTTTTTTGATGTAGGCATTTATTGCCATAAACTTTCTGTTAGCACTGCTTTTACTATATCCCATACATTTAGATAAATTGTGTTTCCATTTTCATTTGCTTCAAGAATTTTTTTTTAATTTCTTTATTGTCCCAATTGTTCTTCAGGATCTGTAGTCTAATTTTTGTGTATTTGTACCGTTTACAAAATTCCTCTCGTTAGTGAGCTCTAATTTTATTCCATTGTGGCCTGAGAAGATACTTTATATTGTTTTGATTTGAAAACCTGTGCTAAGACTTGTTTTGTGAATTAATGTATAGTTTATTCTGATCAATGTTCCACATGCTGATGTACGTACATTCTGCAGCTATAGAAAAGTTTTCTTTAAATATCTGTTTGGTCTATTGATCTGTAGTGTAGTTTAACACTAGTGTTTGTTGATTTTCTCTGCAAACAATGTAACCAATGCTGAGAGTCAGTTGTTGAATTCCCCAACTATTATTGTATCCATCTACATCTCCCTCTCTTTTTAGATGTAATAATATCTACTTTATATATCTGAGTCCTCCAGTGTTGGATGCATGTATATTTAGAATTGTTACATATTCTTGCTGGATTGATCCTTTTTGCTATTATACAATGGCTTTATTTGTCTCTTTTTACAGTTTTTGACTTCAAGTTTGTTTTATCTGATATGTATAGCTACTCATGTTCACTTTTGTTTTTCATTTTTGTGTAATAATTTTTCCATCCCTTAATTTTCAATCTATATGTTTCTTTACAGAGAAAGTGAGGTTCTTTTAGGTAGCATGTAATTTTTTAACCATTCAGCTCGCCTGCTTCTTTTAAATGGTGAATTTCATCCATTTACATTGAAAGCTATTATTGATAGATAAGAACTTAGTCTGTCTTCATCTGTCATTTGTTTTATATATCTTTTGTTTCTTCCTTTCCTATTGTTTATCACTGTGGATTGTTTTATGTATCTTGCGTTTCTTCCTTTCTTTCCTATTGTTTATCACTGTGGATTGATCATTCTCTGTAGTGATATCATTTGACTCTTCCTCTTGTCCATTTTGTGTTTATATTTCCAGTGAGCTTTATTTTCTTGTATTTTCACAGTGATAAATGTCATTCTCTTACTTCCAGCTTTGCCAGGCCAGTCAACTGGTGATGAATTCCCTCAGCTTTCAGGAAAGATTTCATTTTTCTTTAATTTTTGAAGAATAGCTTTCTGGGTGTAGTATTCTTGCCAGATAATTTTTGTCTTTCAGCACTTTGAATATATCTTTCCATTCTCTCATGACTTGTAAAGTTTCTGCTGAGAAATCTGCTTTTAGCCAGATGGAGATTCCTTTATATGTGACTTGATACTTTTCACTTACTGTTTTTAGAATTATTTCTTTGTTTTTGACTTTTTACAGTTTGACTATAACTTCCTTGAAAAATAAGTTTTGGGGTTGAATATATTTAGGAATCTTTGAGCTTTCTGTATCTGGATGTTGGTATCTCTTTCAAGACTTAGCTTTTTTTTAAGCTATTATTTTGTAAAAGAGGGTTTCTATGTCTTTGCTATTTTTTTATTCTTCTGGAATTTCCATAATTTAAATATTTGTTCACTTTATCATTCCCCATATATCAGGAACACCATCTTTTTTCTATTCCTTCCTTTCTTTTTTCTGTCTGTGTTATTTAAAAACATCTGTTTTAAAGTTCAGAAATTCCTTTTTTTCTGTTTTATTTTTGAAGCTCTCCATTATATTTTTATTTCATTCAATGAGTTTCAGTTCCAGATTTTCTATTCCTTTAATGATATCAATCTGAGATCATAAATTGTTTCCCTGACTTCTTTGTATTGTTTGAATGCTTTTTCTCATATCTTACTAAACCAATTTAATATTATTTTGAATTCTTTTTAATTATTTTAAATAATTCGTTTTATTTAAAATCTGTTACTGGAGAATTATCGTGTTTCTCTAAAGATGTCATTTCTTGCTTTTTTTATGTTTCATGTATCCTTATGTTGATGTCTATACATCTGGTGTCACAATCACTTCTTCCAATTTTACAGATTGGCTCATCGTCAGCTTTTTCCTATAGATGTATTTATAGTGTTGGCTGGGTAGTGTTTTGGTTTTGATTCTGGGTTGGTGCAGTAGTATAGTCTTTGAATGATTCCTTATATTATTATATTATGTTTATTATATTATATTATACTATATTATAATCTGTGAATTCCTCAGTGGCTTAGGCAGTGGTTGTGAATGGAGATTATTCCCCAAAAGACTTGTGCAGGTGCTGCAGTGGTGGATGGAACAGATCAGCCCCCAGTACCACAGGCAATGTTCACAGGTGCCAGCAGCAGTGGGCGGGGCCTGCCCTCATGTCCCCCAGTGGTGTGCACAGGTGGTAGGGGAAGCAGATGGGATGGGTTGATACTCAGTCCCCTGGATGGTGTGCTAGGGCAGTGGCAGGGCTGGCAGTGGCAGGGCCAGCATTGGCAGGTCAGAACTCTTCTCCATTTGCCTGATGGCATGTGCAGACAGATCAATATCCTGGCCCTCAGGTGGGGCACCTGGTACTGGCAGGAATGAGAGGTGGCAGCATGCTTTTGTCCTCAGGCTCCCAGATGGCATTCACAGGCATCTCCTGTGCTGGACAGGGCAAGTTGATCCCTAGGCCCTTAGATAATGGATACAAGCACCACTGGCAAATGCTAC
This sequence comes from Colobus angolensis palliatus, assembly GCF_000951035.1. Classification (NCBI taxonomy): domain Eukaryota; kingdom Metazoa; phylum Chordata; class Mammalia; order Primates; family Cercopithecidae; genus Colobus; species Colobus angolensis. The sequence continues at coordinate 1,250,990 of NW_012117766.1, forward strand.
AGAGTGAGAAGGCCTGTTCTCTGCCCCCACTCTCTCATGGTGTGCATGGGCTCTAGCTGCAGTGCATGGCGCAGATTGATCACCAGGCCCCTGGATGGCACACTAGGGCATTGGCAGTACTGGCGGTGGGTAGCATGAACCTGTCCTCAGAGTCCCAGATAGTATACACGGAATCCAGTAGCAACAGGGATTGTTGAACCTATTTCCAGGCCCCACTGCAGGTGCATGTTAATGCCATTTGCAAGGGGCATGGCAGGTTAATCCTTTGTCTCCTGGATGGTAGCGGCAGAAGGTGAGCAAACCTGTCCTCGAGCCCCCTGGTGATGCAAATGAGCACCTGCCATGGTCAGCAGAGTGGATCAATCCTCAAGCCTCCACAAGGTGCACTCCTGGTGGCAGCAGTGATGGCAGGAGGTGGAGTGGGTTAATCTTCTGGCTCTCCATATGGCATACATGACCACCAGCAATGGCAGGCAGGTAGGACCTGTTTCAGGCCACAGAAAGGTACCTCAATGGGTTGGTATTGAGGACCCCAAGGCACGTGTTGGTGTATGGGGACTCTGCTGCTGGGTGGGAGGGAGAAAATGGTGGTTGTTACCGGTGGCAATAGTCCAAATCAGGCAGCTGGGAGACTCTGGAAAGGGCATATTTTGGCTCATTTAATCCCAGGGGCAGCATCCCTGGTACACTGTACCAACTATTGTTCCTTAGGCTAAAGTTATGGGGATCCAGCTGCATTGCTGAAACCAGCAAGTGTTGCAATGCTGTGGTCCTCTGGAAGGATGTAGGGAGATGTCAGCAGGACTCCAGGGATGTGAAGAGGCTGGGGCTACTGGGGTCCAGGGCAGAATATAGTCTGGTAGAGAATGGGCCTTCAAAATGTCATGGTGCTTCAGCTGCCTGGGTCTCAGTAGAGGTGTGGGACCCAGCTTCATCTACCTCTGAAACAATGTCATTGCATCAATTCCAGACAGATTTTTATCCTAGTTTCAGGATTCATGAGAGGTGAGGTGCTCTTCCGTGACTGGGGTTACAAGAGTCTCTAGTGGAAATGTGTACCACTGAGGATTAGTGGGAAAGCAAGAGGATCTCTTGCTTACCTTCTCCTTGCACTGGCGAGTTTTTTCCTGGATCTGAGTCAGTCTCCATTAGGCCGCTGCTTTACTTCCCTTCCCTTCCATACCTCAGAAGGGCCCTGTCACTTCCCTGCCGAATTGCAGTGTTTCTTAGACACCTTATTTCTTGTGTGATTATTTTCTTACTTGGATAAATTCCAAAGAAGTTTTGGAAATTCTTTGCCCAGAACATCAGTGCTGGGCACCTCTAGTCAGCCATCTTGAATGTAAGTCTCTCAAACATATTAGTAATTAGTTTCCAGAAGGAGAGTATTTAGATAATCTAGATATAAAATATCTAATATGAAAAGCATTTAAGAATTTCCCAAAGCATCATTAATTATAGTAACTTCAAAGTGTAATTTTAATGACATTTCTCATTAAGTACTAAAGGTATTTCACCATGCTCAGATAATTGTATTACCAATCCTTTCTTTTCTGATATCAGAGAAGCTTTTCTGAATCAACTAAACTTTCTTTATCCACACCTATGTAAAATGGGAATCTAAATAGAAATGCTTTGCTATAGTTGGAAATATGCATGCTAATATTTGAGTTGTAGTTTTACATCTAAATCAAGATGTTTTGCTAATGTGTGTTATAGTATTTTTGATGTATGTTTGTTTGTCTACCAAACATTGAAGTATAGCATTCCTTTTCTCCCACCACCCTTAACTCTTCCCATAAGAAATGTAAACTTGGACTGCAGTACACTCAAAGCACGTGAGTTTAATCACATATGGCCCTAAATATTTGATAGATACCTGCAATTTATGTCTACATTGTGTATATATTAATTATCTAGACTAGGCAGAGTTTCTTTATCTAAGAAATCTCTAAACCAAATCATCCTTAGAATGTGTCCTTAGTGGATTGTGTCTGGCTCTTGTGAATGAAATGAGTGGTTGCCTATTGTTCTTGTCCTTTAGAATTGAAGAGTAACTGTACTTTATCAACAAATTTCAGCTGAAAAAGTAGTTTTAAATAAGTAAAAATATAGTCACCAGTACAATATGGTTATATAACCTACTACTAAAATAGTTAACTTGTGAACCACAATTTGGTCCTGACTCTCTTGGTTTTAAGACATAACTTTCTTAAATTTCACTAATATTCATTACCAATTACTAAATAATATTTATATATTGGAAAAGATATTTAAGTGTCATCATAGGCCAGTGTTCAATATCTCTTATATATGGCCAAAGCATATCATAAAATTACATTCTCTCTGGAAAACTCAGAAATCCCCAAGGTCTCCCTGTCACTCTCTCTCCATCTGCCATTCTACCCTATTACTTGATACTCTCTGTGTACCACCATTGTGGAACCTCTGTCCCTCTATTACTAAATCTGCTTTGATCACTTCCTCCACTTGGGCAGCAGGAGGGTTAGGACCATGTTGCTGATATCAAGCACATCTATGCAGGACAGACTACGCAGTACCTGTGCAGATGATTATTTTTTCTGATTTGGTGTTTGCCTTTTTGGGGGGGGTGATTGTGTGATTTTCTAGAGGTAAAATATTCATGAAGTGGACAATGCTCTGTGACATTATGAAAAAAAAATGAGTTTTCATTAAGAAGAACATGGCTGGGACCATTTTAACTTCACTAGTTTTTTATTCTGTGCACTGCTTCTTTGATGCCCTTTCTTTGGCCTAACCTTTGTGTTTCACTTTTAATCTCAATTAAAGAGAAGAAATGAATAGACAGAAATCTGTTCAATTTTGACTAGAGATTCATTTTTGGTTCATTTAACTCAAGTGCATAGTAAGTCGTATTATCGTGGATTAGAGTGAAAGGAGAATAGACCACATATTTTAGTTCATTTAGCACAGTGTATAGTAAATAATGTCCTCATGGTCCAGATGAAATCAAGATTAATTTCATTATATTTATGACACCTTTACAATTAATAATAATTCTATGTAATTAATAAATCTTTTTCCAAATCATATGCTAAGTCTATTGTCTATAAGTATAAAACCCCATGAGCTCTGCCTTTGGAAATAAAAAAAAAAAAAAAAGAAACAAAGAAGAAACATTATGTCAAATAACATTTTAGAAGGAAAAACAGACACATAATTCATGTGTCAAATTTGTAGATATTATTTCATAAGTCTCACTCTGTTACCCAGTCTGGAGTGCAATGGTGCAATCTCGCCTCACTGCAACCTTCGCCTGCTGGGTTCAAGTAATTCTCTGCCTCAGCCTCCCGAGTAGCTGGGATTATAGGTGCCTACCACCACATCTGGCTAATTTTTGTATTTTTAGTTTCACCATCTTGGCCAGGCTGGCCTTGAACCCCTGACCTCATGATACATCCTCCTCGGCCTCCCAAAGTGTTGGGATTACAGGCGTGAGCCACTGTGCCCGGCCGATATTCTTATAAAGAAAAAGGTGATATGAAGCAGATTACTGAGGTCAATGAGAAAGACACTTTACAGATTAAAAGAGCACTTATTGATTTAACTCTAGACTTTCTAATAGAAGCAAATTTTATAAACTTTACTGTTTATGCCAGATGTGAGATTTTAATATTCTTCTATTTAATGTCCTTTGATTTTTCAGTTATATGTTTCCTAAAAGAAGCAGGGCTTATCAACCTATATATCTTCAATAAATTTATATGCTGCATTTTACTCCTATTAGAACCACATCAAAATTTACCAGCCAAAAACCCTTTTTTCTCTCTCTCTTTAGTAATACATAAATTTAAATAACAACAAAATCTGTTTTCTTGGATTAGCAGATTCATGAGATGAGATAACAAAAGATACTTATCCCTTTCTTTTCATTTCTTTTCTTTTTGTTTTTGAGACGGAATCTCGCTCTGTCCCCCAGGCTGGAGTGCAGTGGCACGATCTCGGCTCACTGCAAGCTCCGCCTCCCGGGTTCATGCCATTCTCCTGCCTCAGCCTCCTGAGTAGCTGGGACTACAGGCGCCCGCCACCGCGCCTGGCTTATTTTTTGTATTTTTAGTAGAGACGGGGTTTCACCGTGGTCTCGATCTCCTGACCTTGTGATCCGCTGGCTCGGCCTCCTAAAGTGCTGGGATTACAGGCGTGAGCCACCGCGCCCGGCCTAGACTTATCCCTTTCAATCACAACTACTGTTAGCTAGAGTCTCTAAGTTAAGAAGATGTGAAATACACTAAATTTCGTTAACGATTAGGTCTCAGGTAGATCTTTATATTTGGCAGATGAATCTGGTAATCACATGGAAAATGTGGCAGCATATTCAAAAATGTTAATCCAATGTTATTACAGGTTCTATTGTCTAATTATGCTATCAAATATTTCACTCTCAAGAAAAAGGTAAAGCAAAATGATCATAGGAAGGGTAGGATAGTGAGGACAATGGTCTCATGCAATGTGCTCCTGGTAGGTAACCTTCCATTAATGAGGAAAATTTGCCCCAAGAATAAAATCAATTTTTAAAATATACATATATGTTCTAAGAAAAAAAGAGATTGGTCATACTTGATTGAAAATATGCACTGGTAATGTATCTAACAATGAGCAACAATGAATATTGTGCTTGGCAGAGTTCACAGTTAGCCAAACTTCCCATACTCTTTCTTGCTAATTATGTTGATACTTAGCAGTCTTCACTGACATTGGAAAAATTTTCAGTACCCACAATTTTTGAAAAATATAAAAAGTTTAAGCCAGAAAAGAAAATAAGCTAAAAATCAGATTATATTTCTTATTAACTTTTACTGTGGAAGGAAAACAGATGGTTGAAATATTAAGGCCTTACTCAGTATCTGTTCACTGGAAGAGCTCAGAGCAAATTCTTAGTAGATATACTAGTATTTATGTGCATTAGTGTAATAGTAGCTTTAGGAAAGCAATTCAGAGAACCTAAGGGAGGTGAACCAACGAGCCTCTTGATTTTCATTTATTGTACAGTGGAGAATGACCACAGATGGGAAAAGAAAACATGTATTTCCTGCAGGGTAAAGAATGAAAGAGCCAGATAATTTCTTAATCATCCAGAAGGCCAGTAGCTAGCACTTAAATTTTGACCAACATGGATCTTCTAATATTAGGAATGAATTGTTCACATAATATAAGAGCAAGTTCACACACACACACACACACACACACACACAAATTGAGCAAGACTTAAAGCTTCCATTTTATAAACAAAGTCTTATATTTTGTTGAATTAATAAACTTTTAATGAGTGATAAAATTTATAAAGACAGAGAGTGAGACAGTGATATGCTTATGGCACAAAATGTCCAGATTCCCTTTTAGAGATACTGAATGTAATAATTCTGTTTCTCAGTTTCCAAATTTAGCATGCTAACAAATTTTTGTATGATTTTTGTTTAAATAAACATATGTCTTATTTGTGCTCCCAATGCACCAAAATATTTGATATTTTAAACTCAGACTTTTTTAGATATTGTGATACCAGGGCTATGGCAAGGTTTTGTCCTTAATGAAGTTGTGAAGCTGCTGGGGAAATGCACTGGTCACGTCTCATCGTCCCACTCTAGTCTTACCTCACATTGCCGTTCTTTTGCCTCATACGTTCTTTGAGATGCAGTGGTCCTATGTTGATTTGGGGTTATTCTTGGGACATCATAGTCTGTAGTGAACCTGGGACATTTAATACCTAGAATACATTTTACCTGGGTGTGAAATTAAGCCATTACCCTTTGAGAACTTGGAATCTCCCAAGACACTGCCTAGGCTGCTAGTGCTTACAGAACTCACTGTCTTCTGTATTCCTTGTCCAACTGTTCTCTAAAGAACATTGACACTTCAGAATATCTTTTAAGTCAGTTTCTTGGCCTTTTGTGTGCCTGCTATAGACTCCTTTGGCATTCTAATTTTACATATATATATATAAAATTCTAATGATATGATACATATTATTATATATAATATCACATGTATATATATATATGAATGGATACCATCTCAGGATGCTATAAATACATTTTCAGAAACAAAAAGGCCAATTATATTGAAATGCATTATCAAAATATTATAAACATGTTTGTGATGATATAATCTGAGTACTTCCCCAAACACATTAATGAATATGATGGATATAGAAGGAGAGCTAGTAAATCTGATGATTTTGAAGTAGTAACAATCATCAAGATTACTTTGAGGTAAAGGTATTTTCTATTGGTAATAAAGTCCCAAATACTGCTAGGACTGTTTAGATTTGTTTCTACATTCCTAAATACTAAATAATAGTTAGGGATAAGTGAGAAAAAAAAGTAAGATTTACAGATTGATGTTCACAGAACCCCTAAATTCTCATCTGTAGGTCCCAAGTTAAGAATCTTCTCTTTATATGGTTTATGATTTTACAAAACAAAAAAAGAATAAGAAACCTCCTCTTGTGTCATCTTGCCACTCCAAAAATACTACCTGAGGTAGGGTATTGAAAAAGGTGGCTTTCTGAGTAATCAGTAAAAACAGAAAATTAAAATGAAGACAATTCAATGTATTACTGCATGACATATAGATACACACACACACACATATGTATACATAAAAACATATTTATATATACATATATATGTATTACTGCATGATACATATATATATAAATATATAATATGTAACATATAATATTTATATATATATATATTTTTTTTTCAGATCAAGGTCTCATCCCACCATCCTCCCTTCAAAAAGTAATCCCTCTGTTGCATATCACTAAATTATGAAACGTGTCAGACACATGACTAAAAATACATCCTTATAAATGGACAAGGGAACAAGCAAAGTTGAGAATCCTCACTCAGTTAGGCACTGTTGCATAAATCATCAAAATTCCCATATCTTCCCAATTTTCAAGGTGTTTCTTTCTCATTATTAGTCACAGCACCCAGAGAAGTCATTTGTTTGTGTCAGACTCCTCTGAGCACCACTCCCACATAAACTGCAGCTCATCTTATTCTGATGTGGATTATCCATTAGCATCACCTTCTCAAGGCTTTGACACTTGATTTTCATAAGTTATATTTTGTCCTCTGCTGACAGAATCATTATCTCCTGCTCCATGTTATTCTTTTTTGTTTGTTTTATTTTTTTTATTTTTATGGGTACATAGTAGGTATATATATTTTTGAGACGCATGACATATTTTCATATCATCACCCAATGCATAATAATCGCAACATAGAAAATGGGGTATCAATCTCCTCATGCATTTATCCTCAGCATTATAAAACATTCAGTTAGAATATTTTCATTATTTTAAAATGGGCAATTAAATTATTTTTACTAGAGTCACGTGGTTATGCTCTCAATTTCTAGGTATTATTCATTCTAACTAATTTTTTTTAACCCATTAAACATTCCCTCCTCCCCTCAACCCCCCACTACCCTTCCCAGCATCTAGTAATCATTCTTCTACTCTCTTTCTCCATATGTTCAATTGTTTTGATTTTTAAATCCCACACATAAGTGAGAACATGCAATTTTTCTTTCTGTGCCTGGTTTATTTCACTTAATATAATGACTTCCAGTTCCAACCATGTTGTTGCAAATGAAAGAATCCCATTCCTTTTTAGTGATGAATGGTACTCCATTTTATATAAGTACTATATTTTCTTTTTTTTTTTTTTAAAGTTAGTTTAGTTTCTGGGATACATGTGCAGAATGTGCAGGTTTGTTATTCTTGTGAACATTCACATCACTGACTACAGAGAGGTATCAAGAAGGAGTGACATTACAGCTTATTTAGGGTCTGCTGTTATCATGGTCCAGGTCTATAATCAGGAAGGCGCTCTTTTTAATCATATCCTCCTGATTACACCTCAATTACCTTTAAATTTAGCAAGTGTCATCCTGAAATAATATGGACCTTTGGAAGTCAACTCGTGCCTTGCATATGTTATAAGCACGAAATTGCTTCGAATGTTCAGAACCGTCATTCCAATCTTGGTGTTCTACTTCCTCCAATATAATTAATCTCTGTTTCTTCTCCATAAGACCATTCTATATTTAGATATAAGGAAGGGCACAGAGTTGTCACTATTTAATATTGGTGAGTTCCCAGTGAGAGGTCTCAATATCCATACTTTTATTTTAGATGAAATTTAATCCTAATTTTCTGCTTAATTTAGTATCCCATGAGAGCCTGTCTACTTTTCTCTGAAATATAGATGGAAATTAAATTTGATGTGAAGTGAGGTGAAGTGGTTGCTATGGAAAGAGTTGGGAAAGAGGAAATAAAAATGTTAGCTCTAGGAATACTCAAGCCAAAGTTACTTTCTCCACCAAAAATAAATGTGAAGAAATAAAGAGCTGATGTTGAGAATATATTGCATCAACAGTTGATGTCAGATTTTTACTCATTTCTTGTTATATTCCTTGGTTTGAGATAATCACAGAATCAACAGTGGGGAATTTTTAATAGACCATTTTAAGTGCTTTTCTTTTTCAACAGACAGTGCAAGGTTTTTCCAAGGATAAAAGTAGGAGCTAAGGAATGTGTATATAATCAAATTATACTGAATTAAGAGAAAGAATTTAAATGTAAAAGTACTCAATGTTTTGGAAAAATAAAATAGAGAGTTAGAGTACTACCTGAAGGTTCAACGCAAAGTAAGCCAAGATGAATCGCTTAGCCTTTAGTTATATATTTTATTTTTTAATAGAATGATTGTCCTTTACAACTTCTAGACTTGTATGGCTTTTCATTTACTCAAAGCAGCTCATTTTCTACATAGAAACTTTATTAACTATAGCCCATACTGAGAAGAAGGGAAGACTCTAAGACCTATCAAATATATACTCAATAGTGTCTCTATGATATATGTGAAATACCATAAACGAACATGTCTATGGGGTAGAAAACAGCGTCTTTTGCTTCATAAAAGGGGAGATCATGGATGTGGACAATCTCTTTGTCAAATTGTTACTTTGAATTTTTTTAACATTAAAATAATTTAGAAACAGAATAAGGGAGGGAAAGTGCAAAAGAGCACTATTTGCCAACATAAGATGTTCTAAGGTGACCAGGATTCAGAAGCTATAAGGCATCGTGTCCAAAAAAATGTCACAACTAATGGCAGAATAATGGGGAGATAGATCCCTTCAGTTCAAAGACCTGTCCTCTGCTTCCAAATTATTTGCTCCTCTCAGCTTGAAATTTTTCAGCCAATCAGTACGTGAACAAAGTTAAAAAAATAAAATTTCATAAAGATTATAATATAGAGCTATTTAAATCAGTAAAATTAATATATTTTAAATGTTGATATTGTAAAAATATTTTTTCTTTTGAAATTTGATACTTCTGCTCAGGAAAAATGACCAGAGTTAACAGAGGGACATCAAAAACAATTATTAGTCAATGCAATTATAAAGACCAAAACTGATAATTACATAGGGAGAAAATTAAATATTTCACAAGCATTATAAAGGTACCATTGATATATCTTAAAGGAAAAAAATAGGATGGGTTAACATTTTATCAGAAGTTTTCTTATAAGTACAGAAAGTCACATACCTAGTATTAGTTATTAAATGTTGTCCATAGATATTATTATTTTTTTCTTTTTTTGAGATGGAGTCTTGCTTTGTCACCCAGCCTGGAGTGCAATGGTGTGATCTACATTCACTGCAGCCTCCGCCTTCCAGATTCAAGCAACTCACCTGCCTCAGCCTCTTGAGTAGCTGGGATTACAAGTGTCCACTACCCCACCCAGCTAATTTTTGTATTTTTAGTAGAGACAAGGTTTCACCTTGTTGGCCGGGCTGGTCTCAAACTCCTGACCTCAAGTGATCTGCCTGTCTCAGCCTCCCAAAGTGCTGGAATTACAGGCATTAGCCACTGTGCCCAGTCATTCTTTTTATTTAAACTTTTATTTTAGGTTCCAGGGTACATGTGCAGATTTGTTATACAGGTAAATTTTTGTCACAGGAATTTGATGTACAGATTATTTTGTCACCCAGAAGCTAAACATAGTATGCAATTGTTATTTTGTTCGATTCTCTCTCTCCTCCTACCCTCCACCCTCAGGTAGGCTCCAGTGTCTGTTATTCCCTTCTTAATGTCCATGTGTTCTCATCATTTACTCCCACTTATAAGTGAGAACATGAGGTATTTGGTTTTATGTTCCTGCATTAGTTTGCTAAATATAATGGCTTCCAGGTCCATCCGTGTTCCTGCAAAGGACATGATCTCATTCATTTTTATGGATGCATATCATTGCATGGGATATATGTGCCATACTTTTTAATCCAGTCTTTCATTGATGGGCATTTGGATTGATTTCACATCTCTGCTATTCTGAATATTACCACAATGAACATATATGCACATGTGTTTTATGATAGAACAATTTATATTCCTTTGGATATATATTCACTAATGGGATTTCTGTGTTAAATCATTGTTCTGGTTTTAGCTCTTTAAGGAATGCTTTCCACCATGATTGAATTAATTTTCTCTGCCCCCAACAATGTATAAGGATTCGCTTTTCACGTCAACCTTCCCAGCATCTGTTATTCTTTGACTTTTCAATAATAGTCATATCTTACTTGTATGAGGTGGCATCTCATTGTGGTTTTGATTTGTATTTCTCTAATGATCTGTGATATTGAATGTTTTTTTCATATGCTTGTTGGCTTCATGTATGTTTTCTTTTGAAAAGTGTCTGTTTGAGTTATTTGCCCACTTTTTAATGGGGTTACTTGTTTTTTTCTTGTAAATGTGTTTCAGTTCCTTACAGATGCTGGATGTTAGACCTTTGTCAGATGCATAGTTTATATACATTTTCTCCCATTCTGTAGATTGTCTGTTTACTCTGTTGATAGTTTTTTTTTTTTTTTTTTTGCTGTGCAAAAATTACTTAGTTTAATTTGATGCCACTTGTCAGTTTTTGCTTTTGTTGCCATTACTTTGGTGTCTTTGTCACGAAATATTTGTCTGCTCCTATGTCCAGATGGTATTGCCTAGATTGTCTTCCAGAGTTTTTAATCTTTTTGTTTTTAAATTTAAGTCTTTAATCCATCTTGAGTTGATTTTTGAATATAGTGTAAGGAAGGAGCTCAGTTTCAGTCTTTTTCATGTGGCTAGCCAGTTATCCTAGTATCATTTATTGAATAGGGATCCTTTACCCATTGTTAATTTTCATCAGTTTTGTTGAAAATCAGGTAGCTGTAAGCATGCAGCCTTATTTCTGGGTTCCCTATTCTGTTCCATTTGTCTATGTGTCTGTTTTTGTACCTGTACCATGCTGTTTTCTTTACTGTAGCCCTGTAGTGTAGTTTGAAGTTGGGTAGCATGATGCCTCTAGCTTTGTTCCTTTTGCTTAGAATCCTGTTGGCTGTTTGGGCTCTTTTTTGTTTCCTTTTGAATTTTAAAATAGTTTTTTTCTAGTTTTGTGAAGAATGTCATTGTTAGTTTGATAGGAGTAACATTGAATCTGTAAATTGCTTTGGGCAGTATGGACATTTTAACTATATTATTTCTTCCTATCCATAAGCATGGAAACATGCAATGACATTGATAGTGGAGAAAAATCTACCCCACAAATGGAAAACAGAAAAAAGGAGAGGTTGCAGTCCTAGTTTTAGACAACGTAGACTTTAAACTAACAAATATCAAAAAAGAAAAGAAGGGCATTACATAATGGTAGAGGGTTCAATTCAACGAGATGATCAGATTGTCCTAAATAACTATGCACCCAATGCAGCAGCACCCAGATTCATAAAACAAGTTCTTAGAGACCTTCAAACAGACTTAGACTCTCACACAACTGTAGTGGGAGTCTTCAACACTCCACTAACAGTGTTAGACAAATCACTGAGGCAGAAAATTCGCAAAGATACCCAGGACCTGAACTCAACACTGGACCAAATGAATCTGATACACAACTACAGAACTGTCCATCTAATACAATGAAATATGCATTCTTCTCATCTGCACATGACACATACTCTAAAATCTAGCACACATTGAGAATAAAACAATCATCAGCAAATGGAAAAGTATGAAAATCACACCCACCATTGTCATAGACCACAGCACAATAAAAGTAAAATTTAAGACTAAGACAATCATCCAAAACCATAAAATTACATAGAAATTAAACAACATGCTCTTGAATGACTTTGGGGGTAAATGATGAAATTAAGGCAGAAATCATGAAGTTCTTTGAAATTATTCAGAACAATAATATAACACACCAAAATCTCTAGGGCACAGCTAAGGCAGTGTTAAGAGGGAAATTTATAGCACTAAATATCATCAAAAAATTAGAAAAATCTCAGATTAGTAACCTAATATTACAACAAAAATAACTAGAGAAGCAACAGCAAATTAACTCCAAAGCTAGCAGAACATAAGAAATAACCAAAATCATAGCTGAACAGAAGGAGATAGAGACATGAAAAGCATTCAAAACATCAATGAAACCAGAATTTGGGCTTTTTGAAAAAAAAAAAAATGATTAATAGGCCACTAGCTAGACTAATAAAATAAAGAAGATCCAAATAAATAGATTCACAAATGACAAAGAAGATACTACCACTGACTCCCAAAAATACAAATACCCATCAGAGAATATTATGAACACCTCTATGCACACAAAATAGAAAATCTAAAAGAAATGGATAAATATCTGGACACATATGCCCTCCCAAGACTGAGCCAGTAAGAAATTGAATTCCTGAAGAGACCAATAATGACCTCCAAATTGAATCAGTAATAAATAGCCTACCAACCACAAAAAGCCTAGTACCTGATAGATGCACACCCAAATTCTACTGGATGTCCAATGAAGAGCTGGTACCATTCCCATTGAAACTCTTCTAAAAAATTGAGTAGGAAGGACTCCTCTTCAATTCATTATATAAGGCCAATATCATCCTGCTACCAAAAACCTGTCAGAGACAAAACAAAAAAAGGAAAGTCCTAGCCAATATCCTTGATGAATACTGATGAAAATATCCTCAATAAAATACTAGCAAACTATAGTAATTCAGCAGTACATAGTAATCTCTTAAATAGACATTTATAGTAGCAGAACAATCTTAAACATTTTTCAACATTAACAATTTTTATCTGTGATATCCACCTGTAAAATTATATAAATGTGATTTTTAAAAATACAGGCATATTTTACAACTAAGTCTCTAAAAAGTGCTATGTAGGAACTAAGTACGTAAGTATATGATTTATAGAATCCTATATATATCCTGCTCCTTTTAATCTCTTTCTTCCTGTTTTCTTCCCTCTTTCCATCCTCCTGTCTGTTTTTTTTTTCCTCTCTCCCCATTACTTCTCCTTTTTCTCTTTTACTTTTTAATTTAGAATTAATTGATAACCTTGATTAGACTTTTCTCTATAGTCTGGACTAGTGATTTCAAATTACATAAGATGTAGTCCCTATTTTTGAGTCCCTCAATATTGGGGTAGAGAAAGACTTAGAGAAGATTATTTGTAAGATTCTGCCTGCCATGGGATTGTTATCTGCAAGAAGCTATGGAGAGCAGAAAATGGAAGAATGACAAAGTCAAAGGGGTTCAGGGCATGGTTATTAAGGTAATGATTAGAACAAAGGTTCAGGATGCCTCTAGGTGGGCACAGGTTTGAAGTAAGTTGAATATATTCAGATAATTACAAGGAGTTCGGCATCTTGAAAGCATTATGTGACTATGGGCTGATGATCAAAAAAATACAAAGGGAGAGTTAGGTTGCACATATGTGGAAGAGATGTGGATAACTCTGAGGAGTTTTACAGACAGAAATGCATTCAATGATTGATTTAAGTAAAGGAATTTACTAGAAATTCAATTTAGTGAAAACAACTATGGATCCCTGTTAGGTTCTTCCCCTTTCTTTTCCTTCATAAAGTGCCATTATTTGTTAAATATGCATCCTCTTATTAAATGATAGACCGTAAATGATGAAAAGAATAATATATCTATATTATAATCATCACATCATCAATGTCAGTCATAGTGCTTATCACAAAATAGGTGTTCCATAATTATTCTCTAAACAAAGAAATGGATAAACAAGTTAATCTGAGTCTATGAGACATTTACAGACATTTATCTTAATTATTATCATTGTAGCTGTTCTACCTAATATTTTGATCATGTGGATGACAAGCAGAATGGGGAAGGCAAAATTATAAACAAACCCCACCCAAGATTCATGTCTCCTGGTAATTCAGTCATACCAGGGGACACAAATCTTGATAATGCTGTGAAAGAACTTTCCAATTGCAACTAATCAGTTGAGCTGAGAATAGGAATAGTTTCCTGGACTATCCAAGGGAGCCAGATGTAATCACATGGGCCCTTAAAAGCAAATGAAAGGCCGGGCATGGTGGCTCACATCTGTAATCCCAGTACTTTGGAAGGCCAAGGCGAAGGCAGGTGGATGGCTTGAGACCACCCTGGGCAACATGGTGAAACCCTGTCTCTACAAAAAATACTGAAATACTGAAATTTGCTGGGTAGGGTGGCACGTGCCTGTAGTCCAGACTATGGAGGAGACTGAGGTGGGAGGATTACCTGAGCCTGAAGAGGAGACATCAGTGAGCCATAATTGTGCCACTGCACTCCAGCCTGAGTGAGAGAGTGAGATCCTGTCTCAAAAAAAAAAAAAGAAGAAAGCAGAAGAATCCATCAGAGAGATGTCTGAGAAAAGCAGGCCACAGGGAAAGCCTGAGAAGTAAAGTGTGCACCCTCTCAGAGCAAACATACCATGACTGACAGCCTGAAAGGAAACAAAGACCTCAGTCCTGAAACTGCCAGAAACTAAATGTTGCCAACAACCTGAATGAGCTTGGGAGGAGATTCATCTCCATAATCTCCAGAAAGGAAAAGAGCCCTGCCAACATCTTGATTTAGGTCTCAAATCCAGAGATAAGGAGGCAGCTGAGCCAAGCTATGCCAGACTTGTGACTCATAGAAACTGTGAGATGCTAAATGAATGTTGTTTTAAGCTGCTAAATTTGTGATAATTTGTTAGAGCAGCAATAGAAAACTAAAACAAGTAGTTATAATATTCTTTCTTTTAAAATGTTAGGAAAAAGTAAACTTTGAATGAAGTCTCTGAAGTGCAAATTTTATTTTATGTCAATAATCATTAAATAAAATAAAAGAGGATAAAATATTTAACTGAGTGAGAATTATACTGTCAGGACTCAGGGGTTACTGCTTCCGTGGCTTTTTTGCATCTTGTGCACCAAATTCCCTCATGGGCTTACAAGAATATGACTATCGGGGAAAAAAGAAAGCAGGGGAGATGTACTTAGTTGTTTCGAGAAAAAGGTGAAAGGGAGAGGGTCTGTTTGTTTGCTTTAGCTGTATCAGTTAAGTACAAGATTTTGCTGAGCATGAAGTAGTCAGAGATTAAGTACAGGACTTTAACAGAATCCTAATATTGAAATTATCTGATCTATGACAAATACTAAAGGTTGCTGAAACTCCAAAGACCAAAAAATATGACAAAGAATGTACCTATTATGCTTGTTGCTTCTCTCTTATATCAGAAAATTCAAGTCAGGTCATTTGAAGAATCCTCTGCAAACAAGAGCATTTTATTTATTTGCATGTTTTAGGCAAGAAATGTATGCATTCTTCTAGAAAAAGGAAATTACATCTATTATGTCATTCTAAGTTATTTTATGATAGTGTATTGAAATATGAATAAATATGAAACTAGGATCAATTAAAATGTGAAATAAATTTAAATTTCTAAAAATCTACAGAACCATTTTGCTATGGTTTCAATGATCCCTCTAAAACTCATGTTGAAACTTAATACCCCATCTGGAAGTACTGAGAGGTCAGGCCATTAGGAAGTGATTAGATTATAAGAGGTCTGCCTTCATCAATGGATCAATCTATTCATGGATGAATATCCATTCACGGATAAATGGATTACTGGGTTAGTGGATTTTTTTTTTTTCTTTTTTAAGAGACAGGATCTCACTCTGTCACCGAGGCTGGAATGTATTTGCACAATCATGGCTTATTGCAGCGTTGACCACGTTGACCACGTGGGCTCAAGCAATCTTCCTGCCTCAGTCTCCCAAGTACCTATAGAGGTATGCAGCAGCACACAAGGCTATTTTTCAAACTTCTTTTTTGTAGAGATGGTGCCTCCTATGTTGCCCAGGCTTGTCTTGAGCTCCTGGTCTCAAACTATTCTCCTGCCTCACTTCCCAAAGTGCTGGGATTACAGTCACGAACTACTGCCCAGGCCAGGTTAACGGATTCATGAGTTAACACAGAAGGGAAACTAGTAGATCTAAAAGAAGAGGAAGAAAGACCTAAGTTAGCACGTTAGCACACTCACCCCCCTCTCCTTGTGATACAGTGCACCACCAGTCCCCAATAGCAGGAAAGTTCTCACAAAATGTGTCTCCTTGTCCTTCAACTTCTCAGAATTCATAACTGTAAGAAATAAATTTATTTTTTATAAGTTACTTAGTTCTATGCATTCTGTTATAAGC
The DNA here is from genome assembly GCF_000951035.1 of Colobus angolensis palliatus. NCBI lineage: Eukaryota > Metazoa > Chordata > Mammalia > Primates > Cercopithecidae > Colobus > Colobus angolensis. The sequence goes on from NW_012117766.1 coordinate 1,267,567, forward strand.
AACAGAAAATGGACACATTAAAAAAAAAAAAACATGTAAACTAATGGCAACACCCTAATGTGATGTATCATGTTATGTTGTTGAATGAAACAATTTGTAACAAGATAAATTTGGCTTCCGTTACTAACTCACAGGATTTTTTGTTTGTCCTGACTGTGTGCCATGCATCCCTATGTGTTGACTCATCCTTCAACAGCTTTTTCCAAATCCTTGCTAAAGCTACATGGGGTTTCACTTGATTGAAATATATTGTTTACAAATTATCTTGTCTTACTCTTTTCTTAGTATCCTATTATAATTAAATACAGACTACTTTATACCAACATGTTTGTATAGACATAGGCATTGTTTCACCTACATATCCTAAAAATGCTTACATTAATATTTAGATCAACCTCAGAATGAAAAAATAGTATAGAATACTAGGGTATTGCCCTAGCAGGAAGTTTGTGCAACACTGTTTTACAGGTTCTACAGTGGATGAAATGAAATTCCATATTCAATTTCCCCGGTTCAGACTGCTCCAGAACAGAATGACAGTCCAGAAAATCACTTTGATTCCTTATTTAGCAGAGAGAGGGTAGAGAAACTGTTCTGCAGAGTTAGGATTAGGACCCTGGGTCTCTCAATAGACTGATAGATCCAGAGTTTAGATTGTCTACAATAATCAGAAAGAAGAAAATAAAGTATCACTCATGGATCACCATAATTAGAAAGAAAATGAAGTATGTAAAACTGTTATCTTCTGGAAATGCCGTTGAACTATTTATTTGAAGACAGAAAAGTATCTATTTAAAAGCTTTTATTTAATGTAAAAGTCCAATAGAAGGAGTTGGAAGAAGACTGAAATCAACAGAGAATGAAAACAAGTAATTTATTTCAAATAGCAAATGGTAGGAGAAAAAGAAGATGCTAAATAAAGAAATATAGAGGAGGAACATGAAAACTGGGTAAGAAAATTAAATTTAGGGCAAGAGCCTTAGAATTGGATGGTTATAAAAAAAAAAAAGAAGCAATAGCAAAACATTGGACAGATTTTAATATTCAGACATCATCAAAATAATTTTAACTTACACTTTTCATAAAAGTTATGGTTTGAATTCATTATCTTCTATAGTTTGGCTCCAACAGTTGTGGGTTTTTTAATTTCCATTTCATTTACAGATTTTTAAAGTTGGCTGCAAAAATCTGTTCCCAAACAAAATTCAGACCTACCAGAAAAATTAAATATATTTTATGTACTCTCAAGACAGTTTTATCTCTCCTCAAAAAAATTAAAAGTACAATATTAACAACCTCCTACTCCTACACATGGTTTAGATGGAAAAAGATTTTGATGTCAAGCATTTTAAATGCCATTTACTCTTCAGTAAAATGAAATAAACATTTAGCCAGATTGAGATACTGAGGTTTATAAAGAATTTCATATATGCTGATATTTTGTCAGATGTATTTTTATGATGTATTTATAAATAATGGATCCATAATATGCAAATACACTGCTGAAGCATATTTCTAACTGGCTTGGAAATAGTTGCCATGCTTTAATGCATGTGCTGTGAATTTTATTAATAGTACATAAGATGTGGCTAGCCACATATTATCTGTTTTGTAGGGGGAACTTACTAAAGATATTTTATTCTTAATTTATATTGACATAAAAAATAATAGTTTGCATATAAGAAATAATCAGTTTTGCCAGTCATCTCATATTATTAGGTTGGATTAAAACTATAATTGAAAAGTTTATTCTTTAAGAAACAATAATATAAGAGTTAAATATTTGATAGGTATAAAGATAAGTAGATAAAAATATTTAGATTTATATAAATTTTGATTAACATATATGGTTCATATTAAATAAAATGTACTACAGTTTAACATGTATCAATGTACATTCAAATAGATATTTTGATTAAACAGTACTTTATTGAAATTATTGCTTATTAAACTATAATTTTCTTAATTTTCTAACAACAGAGACTTTACAGATCTCTAACCTTGCAAAGCCTTTACTATAAAATACTGGGTACTCACTAAATAAGTGTTCCAAAATACAAATAATTAACTATATTCTAATAGTTCTTTATCAAATAATATTATCTTTGCCAATGCATAAACCATTTATTATTAAAGACTGTAATAGAGCCTAAAGATGTGGTAAATTAATGTTTATCAAACAGATAATTATTGAGTAATTCATATTTTAAAATCAAGATCTTGTTAATTCATAGATTAAATGTGATTAATATTTATTTTTGTTCATTACATACAATATATTTTAAAGTATAAGATATAGACCCATTCTTTAAAGAAATACATATGATATTTTCATTATTGTTTTGAACTTTACTTAATCAGTTGGCACAATATTTCGTAGATACATCTTAATCATTGATTTTATATTTACTTGTATGTAGTTAAATGTATAGTTTTTTAATGTAGTAAAATACCAGAAATGTAGGAATCATTTTCAGCCACTTGTATTAATTTAAAAGTATTCTCACCTCTTCCAATTTTTGTTTATTTAACCAAGGGAGAGAGTACCTACTCCTACAAAGGAAATGAGTTTGAATTACGTCAACCATAGTAGACTCCTGCCATAGTTGGGGGTTTGTATGTACTAATCCAGTATTTCTCAAATGTGATTATTTGGTAAATAAAATATGTTTTATTTTACCAGGATATTTTCTGTTCTTAATCATTATGTATATAGCTTTAAAATCCGCAGCCAAATTTGTCAAATTTTGAAAACATTTTTTAATAGTTCTAAACAAAATAATGGCCTATATGATATTTCAACTAGCCATTTTCCCATTTTCTTTTCTTTTTTTGATTTTTTTGTTTGTTTGTTTTGGTTCTTTTAATTTATTGTAATCATATATAGGTAAAATGTAACAAGTAGTGTATTGTAACAGATACGTTTTACTTTTTAAATTGTGAAAAATATACAAGCATGGCATAAAAACTTTGTAAAATTTAAACTAAAAAAAAGGAAAATAAAAGTTTGGAAAGCAGTAGCCCACTCAAAGGTAAACACTTTTAACATTTTGGTTATATGTTCTTCCTGTTTATGTGTTTTTGCA
>NW_012117766.1:1271827-1293901 GCF_000951035.1 Colobus angolensis palliatus
AAATCAAAAACACAGTGAGATACCATCTCACACCAGTTAGAATGGCAATCATTAAAAAGTCAGGAAACAACACATGCTGGAGAGGATGTGGAGAAATAGGAACACTTCTACACTGTTGGTGGGACTGTAAACTAGTTCAACCATTGTGGAAGACAGTGTGGTGATTCCTCAAGGATTTAGCACTAGAAATACTGTTTGACCCAGCCATTCCATTACTGGCTATATACTCCAATGATTATAAATCATGCTGCTGTAAAGACACATGCACATGTATGTTTATTGCAGCACTATTCACAATAGCAAAGACTTGGAACCAATCCAAATGTCCATCAATGACAGACTGGATTAAGAAAATGTGGCACATATACACCATGGAATACTATGTAGCCTTAAAAAAGGATGAGTTCGTGTCCTTTGTAGGGACATGGATGCAGCTGGAAACCATCATTCTCAGCAAAGGATCACAAGAACAGAAAACCAAACACCACATGTTCTCACTTATAGGTGGGAATTGAACAATGAGAACACTCGGACATGAGAAGGGGAGCATCACGCACTAGGGCCTGTTGTGGGGTGGGGGGAGAGGGGAGGGATAGCATTAGGAGATATACCTAACGTAAATGACGAGTTAATGGGTGCAGCACACCAACGTGGCACATGTATACATATGTAACAAACCTGCATGTTGTACACAGGGACCCTAGAACATAAAGTGTAATAAAAAAAAAAAATTCATAACATCCTCCTAAAGACAAAATTGTTATTTTTCAGTAGGATCTTAGAATATTTGCAGTTGCTGGTGGGGTATGTCTATATTATTTTGCTTCTTTTTAAGAAACATAAATAGCAAAGCTTGTTCAGTTGTAGAGGAACTATATAATGGGTTAAATATATTCATAGTTATTTTCATCATATTAATTTTTAGAATAATTTAGACATAATACAACAATTAATATTTTATTAAATTTGAGTTGTTTTGTGGAAAAGCATGTTATTAGGTATTTTCTCATAAATCTTATGTCTTTGACATGATAAAAATAATTTTAGAAGTAAACCTTAAGTGATCAACATTAACTATAACTCTAGACTTTGCTTATTAAATTATTTTTATCATGTCAAAGACATATGTTGATTTCTAGTTTTTGAAAATAAAATGATTATTCTTAAAATCAAGAGTAAATCCAAAACTTTTATTAAATATATTTTGTTATTTATTATAAATAACAATTTTTTAATTTAATAAATGTAAGGTATTTTGTTATGAGATTCTATACTTTTTATTTTGAAGGAGGTAAAATGTGTCATCTCTGTTGTATTTTTCTTGATGTCTTATATTTGATGTTTTTGCAGGTGCATCATTATTTTGTCATTTTTATATGTGATTTTACATATTTTATTTGAATTGTATTCGTCTATATTCATAGTTTTACTTATAAATTTATCTCCTTGTGTTTGTTATAGACTATGATATATAGATGTCATGCAATGTTTAGCATATAACATTCAAATTATTCCTATCATTGATATTTCCAAATATTTTAGCATATAATTTGTCAAATATCTTAAAACATAATTTTCTGTTCATGTGTGTATAATATCTACGTCATTATTAATTTAGATCTTTCTTTTTACTGTATATTATATATTTTTTCACTAACCATGAATGATTTGTATGTTTACTGATAGGTGATTGTGCCCAAGGTACCTTCTTTGGAAAGTAACCCCTCCTCTTTAGCATGTCATTTATAGAAATTTCAAGGTTGATAGGTGCTCCAGGCCTGCAAACATAGTACACCACTGTACATGGTGAAAGAAAGAACTCTGAGATGAAGCAGAATTAATCAAAACCAATCACTGTAATTAAAAGTAAGTAAGATAGTATCAGGACTTCCCAGAGATTACTAGGTCAAAAGGATGTAAAATTTGTTCCTTTTGATGGCTATATTTCAAGGTCAAATGGAGAACACTAAACGTACTTTGTGAAAATGAAGCCAACAGAGAAAAGAAAGCAAAGCTGATAGAGGGTAAAAAGGAGGAGGTGAGGTAAAAAGAGGGAGATCTGGAAGAGAGAAGAGGAAGGGAGACGTGCTAGATTTCATTATTTAAGCCTTTGCATTCTTCTGTTTATTAGGCTACTTCCTCTCCTGGAGCTGCAGTTATATGAAACAATGAGGAATACAGTCTATTCAGTTTTGAACAATTTCAACCTGAATTTCATGTATATGTAACAACCATTGTCTAGAAACATACAGAAATATTTATACCAGACACAGAATGTTATATATAAGAGCAAACTATATAGAACTGGCGAATTCAAGTTCAGAAAAGCTGCAATAAAGATTTCCCTGTCTGATTTGGATTTTGATAACATTTTTAATGTAGCAGTAAAAAAGCTGGTTACATTCCTACCTTTTACATCTTTAAATTTAGATTATACTAGAAGTTTGGAAGAAAATAAAAAAGTATAAAAGGTTCAAATTTGGGAATGTGCTGTTTTAGGAGTTTTTTCAATAATGGTTTGGATCCAAGTTTGCCAATATGAATGAAAAGCATGCTGGTGTAGTAAAAGTATTCCCCTCACCCAGTCCCAGCAATAAAAATTGCTGAGAGTCAGGTAATTATGTGCCTTATAGAAATGAAAAAGCTGAATTCTCTGTGTAAAACTGCATTCATTAGACATGAAGGTAATGTACAGAAAAGACAAGCGTAAAGGAGGACCAATAGCCATTAGGACCAGAAAAATGGAAGATGCCTGATCTCTTGGGAGGCCCCATGAACACCTCCATCTTCAGGACAACGCATTTGGATGCGGTCTAGAGGAAAACGTTTCATATTATCCTGAGGTACTCATAAAGAAGAAATCCATATTATTAAAGGCTAGAAATTTGTGTATTACGCAGCTTTTAAATTAGAAATCTATAGAACAAGGTCCACATTCAAATATCATATTGAGATAAGATTTCTTGCTTAGGGTATTAGTCCATAGAGTAGTTATTAATCACATAATCTGCCAACCAGCATAATTAGATTAATTCTGTTGCAGGTCTCAGTCATATACATGTAAAACAATAAATGGACACAGTAGGTATGCCCAACGGGTACAGTTAAGGACAAATAGACTATTAAAAATTTTCACTCCACTTCCCAGAAAATTCTTCCTACTCCTAACAAGAAAAATGTTAGGCAAGTATATTTGCCTTCTTTTCTTCCTTTACAAAGTTGGAGTTATTATTTTAGTAATCCTATTTTCATTCAACCGCCTTGCACTGAACGGGTTAATTCTTGTTAAGATGTGTACTAACTGGATATTTAGGAGAAATGAGCACCACCAGAAAAGTAGAGATTTGATCAAATAAACGATTTGTATATTTTTGTAGAGGGGTACATTTTCAACTTTCCATTCTCCTTTAATGATGGGCAATGGCATTGTGATAGGACTAGTTCTTTTTGAAATTGCATTTAAGAGGAAATGAGTTTATTGTCAAAGGATAGGCTTCCTTTGAGATCAGAAACTCTCCAACTCTGTGCAACTCTTCTAGAATTTTCAATCACATAAAACCAAACGTCATAACCAAAATTTAGGAATGGACATATAATGACATTTGTCCCATCATAATATTCCATGTCCCTGGCAAATAACTGGTAATAGAGGTGATCACTAGACACAGTGGAATCTTTAACTGGAATATATACAGAGTGGAGTTTGAAAGGGCTTGCTTTCATGAGGATACAAAACTGATACTTACAGCTAATGCTTTATCCTCATATTTTATCAAAGCAATCATCTCATTATTATTGATTTCTTGTTTACCTGATATCTCATAGAGAAAAACTTTTATTTTATTGTATTTTATATAATTCATCAACCAAGAGTGATAAAGTTTTAAAAAATATTAACATGTTTGAATGTTTTCAAGTTTATCTAAAATTTTACAGTCGATATAATCATAGTTATATGGTGGTAAGTGTAATTATAATCATACAGTTATACATACAAGAAAGATGGTGCTCATTAAGAGCCCTATGATGCTGGTACTCTGATCTTGGACTTTCAAATTCCAGATCTGTAAGAAATTAAAGACTATTATTTTAATCACCCAGTCTATGGTAATTCGTTATTGCAGCCCAAGCTGACTAAGACAGTATGCATAGACTAAATTTGATGAACACTGTTTTACCAATACATCTCTCATAGAGCAAGTAAGTATTTCATAGTTTCCATTTTACATTACTAAAGGTGTATTCAGCCCTATATTTCATTTTCCTGAGAGTTTGGTTAGTTTCATTTTATTACCAAGTTTAGAAAGCAACATACCAAAGTGTTTTATCATTCACATTTTGGTCTGATAAACCTTGATTTTCAATTTCAAATACATGTCTCACTAATTCAGTGTGCATTCTATATTTTCTCAAACTTAAATGGTGATAATAGTAATATCTACCTTCTAGAATCGCTGTAAAGATTAATAGAAAGTATCATGGAAAGTTTTTAGAACAATGTCTGTCTCATGTTAACATCCTGACAATGAATATTAGTTTTAATTATCTTTGGATGTACTGACATAGCTAATACTGGTGTACTTAGTACAATTAATGAACTGAAGCTGTAACTCAAAACCATTGTATTTGTCTGTTTTCACACTGCTATAAAGACATACCCGGGACTGGATAATTTATAAAGAGGTTTAATTGACTGACACTTCCACATGGCTGGGGAGGCCTCAGGAAACTTACAATGATGGAGGAAGAGAAAGAGGCATGTCTTACATGGCAACAGACAAGTGAGAGAGAGAGAGAGAAACAGAGAGAAAGAGAGCAAGAGTAAGGAACACTACCTTATAAAACTGTCAGATCTCATGAGAACTCACTCAATATTACAAGAACAGCATGGGGGATAATGACCCCATGATCCCATCACTTCCTACCAGGTCTCTCCCTAAATTTAAGATGAAATTATAATGCAAGATGAGATTTGGGTGGGGACACTAAGCCTAACCATATCAACCATAGTAAACTTAAGTTAAATTAATGACTATGAGAGCTCTTTTGGAAGTCACACAGCCAAGCTGCTTCTGGGAATATCGTGATCTCTCGGGGTGTAAGAGTGAACTTAATTTATTTTTTCTAATGTCCTACTTACAGGAAGCCTTTTTAAAAATTTATTTCCCCCTGTTTATTGAGGAAGCCCATTTTGGTTGAATTACATATAAATGTTAAAATACACACATCTTAATCAACAAATAACATACCTTAAGAGAGTGTCTCATCATTCTTTGATCCTAGAGTAACATTACCATAATATAACTTGTGTTTTGGAGCTTGTTCCTTATGAATTGTTGTGATCTTCATGTTAGAGAAAACCATTTTAAGATCAAAAAACTCATGCTTACACTCTCAGATCAGGTTATGGCCAGGAGCAGGCTAACTGTGTGCCTTCTCACTGGCAGGATAGTTCAATAAGCCTACTCAATTTGGGTGAAATCTGTGTTCACTAAAGTTTGCTCCTAGGTATGACTCAGATCATATACAAACATTTTATTTCTTATATATGTCAGTGTATATATTCACAAATAAGCAAAAATAATCACAGAAATATTTATAACAACAAAAAAACTATATTTATATTGAAAAATATTAGAAGATATAGTCATTGGGGAAAAAATTATCAGAATTTGGAGTTTATGTACGACTCAACCGGAAGAACGTTTTTAAAATTAAGCATACTATCTTTATTAAAATTGGGAATTCGGGAATCTAGACTAGGGTTCAGCTCAATAATGAATTTTTGTTAACCCGTTTGTGTAATCTCTGAATTACAGAAAATAGAAAAAATGAGAAACAAGTAGTTCCTAGTTTCAAGATCTGCGATATGTAGTAAGATAAATCGACAAAGTTCACAAATGTTTACAATTAAAGTTAGCCAAAACGGAATTTCAGCTAAAGCTGAAATTCACACTGAAATTCTATTAAACTGGTGGCCATTTGAAAATTTTTTTTTGAATGAAGTGGTGTTTGAAAAGGATACATTGAGAAAGAGTAAGAGAGAATGAGAGAGAGAAAGACAGACACAACAGACACAACAGCACAGAGAAAGAGAGAGACACAGAGAGAATAAAGTTCTCTTACAGGCCGTGGGTGACTAAAAAGTTCTCTTACAGGCTGTGGGTGAAATTAAAAGATTCAAATGCTAGAGAGGCTTCATTGCAGGGAAAGCCCTGCTAAGTTGACTCATTTATTTCATTTTTATTTGCTAACATATCTTGTTACAAAACCCAGAAGAGATTTCTGAAGGTAAATTTGCTAAATAAATTTTAATGTTTCAGTTGCTTGAAAAAAATTTTGTCGTCCCTTTAAAAAGTTATTTAAAAAAAATCTAAATAGTTCAGAAATATTATGATAAAGTAAAATTAAATTAAACAATAGATCTTAGATATTTGAAAGCAGGTGACAAACTTCTGGACTAAGATGCTTTTTTACTACTTTTTTTTTAAGAAATATTTGGAGTCTCATTCTGTTGCTCAGGCTAGAGTACAGTGGTGCAATCAAAGCACACTGCAGCCTCCATCTCCTGGGCTCAAGTGATCCTCCTACCTCAGTCTCTCAAGTAGCTGGAATTATAGGCAGGAGCCACTGTGCCTGGATGAAATGCTCTTATTGACATGCTACTTCTTTCTGTCTCTTGGTTTCAAAAATTGCCTTCAATAATATTAATTTTTTGGCTCTTTATTAGTCTTCAATTTTTTTCTTCCTAAATATTCATGTCATATATCATTACTTTCAGAAATGTGATTATTAGATACCAGTTTATCTCTTTTTATTGAATTCTTATTTTGCTGTAATACCTTTTATGCACAAAAATATAATCAATTGCTAAAGTATCAGGAAACATAATTTATATGTTTATACACTTCAATATTTGAAATAAAAAAGTAATACTATTGAAACCACTGGGTCTACCACCCTAATCAAATGATTCTCTTTCCATATGCCAAGGATATTAACTAGTTTTTGTTTTGTACTCATTTTTGCTTTCTTTCCAATTCAATTTTATATATTATGTATATATGTTTGTATGAGCAATGTATTATAATTTTTTCAATATATTCAAAGTGCATACATGGTATCCCAATGCATATATTCTTCTGCAACATTTTTCTTGGGTTCATGTTAGTTAATTTTATTATATTGACATATGGAATTATTTTTCATTCATTTCCATCTTTGACAAGTCTTCCTTCAAAAATATAATACAGTTTTGCAAACATTTTATATTGAGGCATACAATAACTATATATTTTATATTTTTAGTAGAAAATATGTTGCTATGACCATTCTCATATGCAACTCCAGTACATCTGAATATACTTGGAAAAAACTATCTAGGGCATTTGTCCAGGAATTAAATTGTGGGATTTTATTTTTTAATATAATTTAGAACTTAATATTTTCTTGTTTTTTTTTTTGCATCGCAAATAAGATTTTTTAGTGTAATGCTTTTCTCACAGATTCCAGGGACAATTCAGTCATATATGAAGTTTCCATATATCCTCATTATTTGTATATTCTGTATTTGTAAATTTGTCTACCCACTATAATTTATTTGTAACCCCCAGATCAATACCCCTTAGTGCTTTTATCATCATTTGTTGACATATGCACAGCAACAAAAATTTGTCCTGAATGCGTATTTGCCTATCCAGGCCTTCTTATTTCAGCTCATACACTGTAAATTAGTTTTTTTTTCTTTTTTTTAAGTATCATGCTTTTCACGTTTTTGTGATTTTTTTATGGTGATTTTTGTTGTTGTTGTATAATATGGACTCCAAACATAATGCTGAAGAGCTATTTAATGTTCTTAAATTCAAGAAGTGTGTTATGTTCCTTGTTAAAGAAACTTTGCTTCAGGAATACCTTAGGGTGGTGCTGGCTGTAAGTTTAATGTTAATTAATCAATTATATATAAATATATACATACTTTTTTAGACAGACACAAACAGAGATACACATAAAATAAGGTTATATGGTGATCATATGAGAAGAATGTCATGACCAGAGACTTTCAGGAGCCTGTCCCTCTGTTTACCCTAGAAGTAATGGCTTAACATTTTCAAATTCTGTTTAATGAGACTTTATAGAACATAACTACTGTGAATTACGTAGATCAACTGTATGTTTATTCTTCTCTGTCCTCTCTACTATGATATCTTAGTCTATTTTCCCTTTCCTATACCAATTTTACACTTAATTTAATTATTATTGCTTTGATATAGGCCTATATCATTCACAAGGCAAACCTCTCTCTGTGTCATTATTTTTCAATAGTGTCTTATCTATCTGTGATTCTTTTCATTTGTGTGTTAATTTAATTTTCTACTTGTAAAGTCCAAGACATCCAGTTGATTGTCATGACTTTACATTTATAGTTTCTTGGGAAAGTCTTGTAGCTTTATATTTAACCTTTTAGTTAATAATCATGGTTTAACTCTTTATCTCTTTCTTTGAAAATATATCCTCAATAACCTTCTCTATTTATATGTCTTTTACTTTATTGGCAGACTTAAGTAAAGATAATTTAAATATTTTGTTTTAATTTAAAATTTTATTATTTCACAAAAGTATGCTTTTTTGTTTGTTGCTGATGTTTAGGACTGGAAATGATTTTTTGATGTGGATCTTGTAACTTTGTTAAACTCTCCTCTTTTAGGTAATATTTTTACCATAGATCCTTTTGAGATTTCCATGGAGACAAATATATTATTTCTGAATAATTAGTTTCTTTCTTTTCCTGTCTTTTTAAAAATTTGATGCCCCAATCTTTACACCTTTTCTTTTTTTTTCTTACTGTGTTGACATATATTAAAATGATACTGTGACATTCACCTTGTCTAATTCCTGATTTTAAAAAATTCTAACATTTACCTTAATTATTAAGAAAACTATGGATTCCTAACTATGTAGATACATTTAATTAGCTACAGAAAGTTGCAATCAATACCCAGCTTTTAAAATGAATTATAGCTGCATTTTATCTAAGGCCTTTTTTTTTCCGTATTTGTTAGGAAAACCAAATTGTTTACTCTTTTGTTCTCAAAACAATATAAATTCAATTTCTGGTTTACTATACATCCACACATTTAGTTTCATGAGTGTCTTCTGCCTTGGCTTTTTAAAACTTAATGTTGTGGAGATTTTTTAAAAAAATATTTTTCAATGTGGACATATAGGACATTTTTATTGTGTTTATTATTCATATCTTTCATCAATTCTAGAAAATTATCTTCCATTTGCCACTTTAATAGTGGCTTTTAAGGTAGACTCTTTATATTCCCTCTTTTATCTGGTACTTTACTAGACATGTGTTAAAGTTTAATAGTCTTTCTTCCATATTATATAAATATAATAATAAAATTATTAGAACTATTGTAATAGTTAATATTTTCCTCTAGAGCCAACCAGCATCAGACATACTTTATTGGTGTCTTTCGTCAGTTGACATAAACCACCGTTATTTCACGTCACCATTTTCAGGATGCAGGTTTTAGGCAGGGGTCTGAGAATGAAACCTCAAAATTTACAATGGCCCAGCTATAGTCTTTCAGTCCCCTGCAATAAGCTGCTAATTTTCAAATATCTAAGATCTTATTATGGGACTTTGTTATGAGGATATTAGGACTTAATATTTTCTTATTACTCTAATATTAGCTTGCTCCACCTAGGGAGATTTTTCATCCCTTTATGGGAGCTCAGCAATGCATCTAAAATTACATTGGATGCAATGTATCCATTTTTAGTGAGATGACATTTTAGTGTATCTGGTCCAGAATTTGGAAGAAGTAGAAGATATTCACTAGTAACATTTACTTTTCTCATGGAAATAAGAAAAATAATTTATTCTTCAGGATAATATGTTAGTAGTGAGGCAGTATTGTAGGATCTTTAATTGATTCGACAAACACATATTACATTTACAACCAAATTTTCAGATTAATGAAATTTGGAGATTGAAGCTTATTTTGGCCTTATAATTACAAAATTTCAGTAAAAAATTATATAGCTATATAACTTAAACAGAGAAATACATATTAACAAATACATGTATTTTGATAAGTCCTCCTTATTCTCAGTTCTGCTTTCTGTGGTTTAAGTTACCCAAGGTCAGTCATGCCTGAAAATATTCAATTAAAAATTTTAGAAATAAACAATTCATAAGTTTTAAACTGTGCACCCTTTTAGTAGCAAGAGGAAATCTTGCAACGCTCTGCTTTATCTCACCAGTGATATGAACCATCTCTTCGTTCAATCTATCCATGCTCTGTATTCTACCCATCCATTAGTCATTTAGTAGCCATCTTGATTATCAGATTGACTGTCACAGTACTGTACGAATTGTGTTAAAGTAATCTTTGTTTCACTAACGATGACCCAGAATTGCAAGTGAACTGTGACTCATTTGTAAATTAAACTTTATTGTAACTATGTATATATAAGGAAAAGCATAGTATACATAGGGTTTGGTAATCTCTGTGGTTGCAACTATCCACTGGAGGGGAGTTTTGAATCCAGCCCTCACAGATAAGATGGTATTATTGTATTTCATGAAGCAGTTATTACCAAACAAAACTATGTGTGATGCTCGATTACAGTACACCTAAAAATGACAGTTTTTGTTGTATGTAACTGAACTACTTTAGAAATTAAATAATATCTCTTCAGTTAATCTATGTTTTCATTTATTTGTTATTCAAATAGAAAATAAAACAGAAGCATCATTAATCATTACATACTTCAGGGATACTTCAGAAAATAGTCATGCCAATCAACTGTATGTCTTTACCTTAGTCAAAGAGCTTACAGTTAAATGCAGCTATCCCATATTTTCCTACCATATTTTATTTAAGTAGACTGGAGTTTGTATCTATAAGTTTTGCAGCCTTGGCACAAATTTTCACTAGATGTAACTTTGCCCCTTCCTTTCCTACTCAAAAAGGACATTTGAATGAAATAATAAAACCAAATGTCTAGTATACACATTAAATTTAAAAATATATATATTAATAGTAAAGGATTAAAGGACTAAAGACTGAGTGTTTTAAGCATTGTGTGTGTGTTTGTGTGTATATTGCATGTATGTATGTTTGTATGTATGTAGTCTAAAGAATATTTATTTAGCAAAACATGCCTGGTCATAGAATTTTAGACCTAGAAAAGACTACTGAGATCATCTAGCTCAACTCTGTTATTTTAGAAATGAGAAAGCTAAAGCATAAAGATGCTTGTCTAAAATTTACAGATTTGTCCTGTGGAATTATATTTCAAACAATTTAGATCAAGATAAAGAAGCTATATTTATTAATTTTATAGATGACAGAAAACAGAGAAATATAAAATATGATGGATGAGAATATTAAGATTAGGAAAGTTCTTGACAGAATAGACTGATGTATAGCATTCAGGAGGATCATGTTTAACAAGGATAAATGTAAATGAATGCATTTCGGTTACAAGAAAATTTTCAAGAGTTGGTAAGAATCAGCTTCACTGTAGTGCTTGTCAAGAGATTTTTTCAATCTTTGCTTAATAGAAACCAGTAAAATTATCTTACTTTTAAATAATGAATGTATTCATTGAAATAGTATTTAACATCAGAAAGCAACCACTTAAAACTATGCCATATACCATGACAGATAGTGTGCATTTTTTGACCACACCATAAGAGAAGCTCTGACATGTTGGTTAACTTTCTGATAGAAATATCAAGAATGATAAGAAATCAGGTAACTTCAGGATATTTATATAATTAAAGAATTAATGCAGAGTTAGCCTTGGATGCAAGAATTGTAGAGCTAACGCAAGGGGTGTTGTCAAACAACAAAGAAGATTTATTTGCAAAGGAGTTGTAATGCAGTCTTCTTTTATTAAAAAAAAGAAAATAAAAGGTAGAAAAGCTTATTAGAGAATTTTGTCAATAGTGGATGGAAAAAAATGAAATCTGATTGGAAATCAGAAAGCCTGGAGTTATGCCTCAGCTCTCATTTATTGTATGTAACATCTTGAAAAAGCCACACTTTCTGTCAACCATGATTTTATCTATTAACTTGGGATAATAACATCTACCTTGTCTATTTTACAGGTGGTGATGTAAATAAAATGAAATCACATTAGCAGTGTTTTATAAGAAATACCTATGTAAATAATAGGTTTGCAGTAACTTCAGTTCAAGGAAAGCAACATGAAAATATAACATAACACCATACTGGCTTCTGCATGCTTTGTAGCAGAAGTCAAAAGTCACATGCTGAGAATGTTATAATGGGGGAAATAGTCCTCAGATAATGCAATGTGTTACAGGGCATCTGAAGTCACTGTCAAGTCTAAGATTCTTCTTTTCTAAAGAGAACAGTTCTGGATTTCACAAGATATTTCAAAGTGTTTATTTTGGATGAATTTGTCTTTCAATAAGCTATCCTGAACCTAGGCAGTCACCAGAATGCTCATGTCATATCAGTTGGCTGTTTGCCACTTGTTTGGCAACATCATGGCTCATGTAATAACTTTGTGTTTATTTGTGAGGACTGCTCCTAATATAAATAAAATTTCTAACTTGGGTAATACAATGAATATGGAAAGAAAAGCCACTTCTTTGACATTGATGACATGTAGCTGTTAAAAGCATTTAGATTAATAGATTATTAAATTCAGATTGGCAAGTATTTATAATCTGAATAGGTCAATCATATTCTCTATTCAGAAGTAATCAGATATAGCAGTTTCTCAGAATTCTCTGTGAGCCTTCAAATATTTCAAGGACAGTCTGAATTGCTATTTATTAGTTATATCTTTTAAAAGGTGCTGTGCATCTTAACTGAAATTCCTAAAAAGGCCTGATATGTATCTCAGCTGAAATATTATACATCTATACCTTCAAAGTTACTAGTTGTAATGTACTAAATTTTAAGAGACATTTGATATTCAGATAGGCAAAAAAATAAATAAAACAAGGAAGGGTTTTTAAAAAACCTGTAGAACAGCCTTAGTATTTAGTCAATGTGCCACACAAATGAATTACACTGATTAATTCACTCAAATGTATTTCCCTTCTGGAATTGAGAGAAACACCAGTGTAATCCACATGGTGTAAAAAATAATCATATGTGATTGTTATGGACTGAATGTTGCGCTCCTCCAAAATTCATATGCCCTGATTACCAGTCAGTGGTATTTGGAAATGTGGTCTTTGGGAGGTGATTAGGTTTACATGAAGTCGTGAGGGTGAGACTCTCATTCTGGGATTAGATCCCTTATCCGAAGAGACCAGACGGTTTGGTCCCTCCTTCCTCATTCTCTCTCTCTTTCCCTTCCTTCCGACATGTAAAGACACAGCAAGGAAACAACTATCTGCAAAGCAGAAAGATGGCCCTTGCCAGAAATTGAATCATCTTGCACTTTTGTTTGTTTGTTCGTTTGTTTTTTAAGACACAGTCTCGCTCTGTCATCCAGGCTGGAGTGCAGTGGTGCGATCTCAGCTCACTGCCACCTTCATCCGAGTTAAAGCAATTCTCATGCCTCAGCCTCTTGAGTAGCTATGATTACAGGCATGAACCACCATGCCCGGCTAATTTTTGTATTTTTAGCAGAGATGCAGTTTCGTCAGGCTGCCTGAACTGGTCTTGTACTCCTGGCCTCATGTGATTCACTCACCCAGGCCTCCCAAAGTGCAAAGATTACAGGCATAAGCCACCATGCTTAGCCCATCTATTTGATTGTGGATGTCCCAGCCTCCAGAACTGTGAGAAATAAATGTCTGCTTTTGAAGCCACCCATTGTATATTAATTTGTTATAGCAGCCCTGGTAAAGGCAATGATCATTAAAAATTAGTGTAAATCTACTTGGTCCCTTATACCTGGATAATTAAAATAATTTAAAATGTTGCTTATTGTAAGTCTCATTTGGAAGATTTCTGTATTTCTTGACTTTTTTATAATGAAGTTGTATTTTCATAAGAAAAGTGTGGTATTATATTTATATATTAATATTACCTATTCTGACTCTATTTTTCCTGCCACCATAAGCTATAAGCTATTTTTTTTTTTACTCTTTCCTTTCCTTTCTCCCTTCCTTCCTCCCTTCCCGCCTATCTTCCTCCTTACTTTCCTCTCTTTTTCCCTCTCTTCCTCCCTCTTTCTTTCTCTCTCTTTCTGCTTCTCTTTTTTTCCTTTCATTTTTTTTTTTTTCTGTTTTTTCCTTTCCTCCTTTTAAGGGGGTTGATTCCGAAAAGGCTAAATTATGTAGGGATTGATTCTTCACTGCCATGCTTATACTTTATACATATGTCACAAAGTCAATATTTAAATAGTATATTTTAGGTCAAAGACTTTGACCAGTTATTATAACATCTGTTCATTTATTGGATTATTTTAAATCATAACTTTCTGACTTATTCTAACATTAGTGCTTCCCTGTGAATAGAAATATGAATTAGCTTACCCACTCTCAGATCTCACAAGTTTCTTGTGAATATATAATGAGTCCAGCAGCCCAATTAACATGTCAAAAAACACTGAAGATAAATCCTTCATCTTCCATTTAAAAGTTCGATCTCTTCTGACTCTTGTTTTGGAGAGAGCTGAATATAACACTTAAGAAAACAAATTTTAAATTATTTTTACTTTCATAATTATATTTTTCAGGGGTTCAGCCTAATTAATGTGTGTCTGGACTGTATTAATTACTCAGTAATTATTAGTATCATTGCATAAATTATGAAATGCTAACATTTAAGTTATAAATATTATAATTTATATGATTGTATTATTATTGTCATTATTATTATTAAAAAAGGAGAGGAATGGTCATGGCAAATTTTCCTAAAAATATTATGGATACCCATTACTTATGAGAGATTCCTTCTGGAAATCAAGAAATAATGAAGTAGCATATGTACACTAAGGTGTTTTACAGACATCGCTCCAAAACAAAATACAAACACAAAATAACAACAACAAAACAGCCTTAACTTTTTTGTTGTTGTTGTTCTGGATGGGGATGTAGAGATCCAGATTTACTTTTCTTGCATGGCTTGTGTTTGCTGGATTAATATTTTGTAACTGTCCCCATTATTATTGTCAAATAAGTTTCATGCTTTCTTACTGGGTTTGCTCAATGTAAAGGCTAGTGTGGTTAAGGGAATTAATTGATTAATTGATTTTCTAACTTCATCAAATAATGTTTTGTTGTGAATTAAAGCAAACTAGACCTACATTGTTAATTGAATTAAATGGCCTTTGAACATGATCACTATATGAAAAATTTGATGAATACTCTCTTCGGAATATGTGCTCAATAGCAATGTATCAAGAACAGGCTTAATATGTCCATTCATTATCATGATATAAATTTTATGATAATAATAATACCTGCTTGAAACATGTTTAAAATTCACAAAATGTTTCCATATGTTTACTTTCTTCAGTCCTTTAGATAAATTTACAAGGTAGATTTTATTATATTTTTTGCAAATGTAGAAACTTCAGGAGACTGCAAGTCTTGCCAGCATTTTTCAATAACTTAATAACACATGGATCTTGGGGGTCCATATATCCTACTGTGAAACTATTTCATAACCTGAAGGATTCATCACACAAAAAATGTCTCAGAGAAACAATGATCAGAATACAAAGGGATCTTAAATGTTAGATAGAAAATTAGTATCAGTGACGTTGTATGTTTATCAGATAACTGATTTTTATACAGTCTTTATAAAGTTATTGTAACACAGAAAAAGTAAATTTGTGTTTTAATTAAATATAACTCCAAATATAAAAATTCTGAAGATATAATCTCATGAATTATATGATGGCTTTAATTTTTACGTGACAATCTAGTAACATACTAATACTTGGTGTACAGCATAAACATATCAAAGGAAGTTTAAAAACCCCATTGACTTTGCTCATATATACAATTCCTACAGTCATACAATCAACTTAAAAGACTGCAAGAGCTACATTTACAAATCTTTATCTTGAATCTCTTCTTTTTTGGAGAGAAAAAAAGATTATTGTGTCACTAGCAAAGAAAATTTAAATCTCACTTTTAGAAAAGGCTGTTAGCTTTATGTTTTCCATTAAGTTAGTGTTCACAATTCCAGAAAAGTGATTAATTATAAAGACAAAAAAAGTCAAAGGAAATGAATTTCAACTAACACCAAGGGATAAGACTAAAAATGCAATTCTGTAATTTTTTTCAATAATAAAGGCCATTGCATCTCACAGCGAAAGTATTTTAAAGTACTTTACACTAAAACTCAAAGAATCAGACAAAATCCAACCAAATATAACTAATACTCTCTGTGTGGATAAACCTAAGAAAGAACACTGAATTTGAGCAGGGAAGTGAAGGGATCCTCTGAGGTATGGAGTGAAAGCAAAGCAGCAAGACTGGCTGGGATTGACTTGGATTTAGGAGAAACTTTCCAGTACAGGGAAAAGGTAAACAAAAGATCACGGGGCCCACATTCCTACCATGGATGCTTGCAATCATAGCCACAGTAGAGTCCCTCAGACCTCACAGACCCTGAGCCTAATATAGGGAGACATCTGGAGCCCATGTGACTTCCTCATTCTTGAGAGAGAATTCATGCTAGGTCCCACTTAAACCCTGAGAGCCAAGCTTCTACAGCATGGCACCATTTTGACAGCCCAGCCATCACAAGACTACATCCTGCCCTGGAACCCAATAGCGTCTGCCTCTCCACATCACTGGAGTCTGCTGAAATCCCTATGTCCACTCACAGAACTGCAGTGTCACAAAGCCAGCTGTACCTAATGGTGCAGCTGCGTTCTTGGCACCAGCATATCAGTCCATGATGTGTCCCACAACCTAGAGAATGGTCAGTCCAGTGCACATTGCAGCTCCCACCAGGACAAAAGGAAACAATGTGCATAATCTTCAGAGCCTAGGATACAACTGCCCGGGGCTACTGTCACTGACAGCAACCTCACTCCCTCCAGTGGAAGGTCTGCTGCGCACCTCTGCAGACTTCATGGGGTTTGAGGACTGACCCACCATGGACACTGTTCAGATGCCTGAGTATTAGCACCACTTGTCACTGGTACATGCATGAGCTATTCAAAGCCCCGAGAAGAGGGCTACCCTGACTCACTACTGCTACAGCTAACGTCCATGTGTGCTGTCAGGACCTGCTCCTCTAGTTGCTGCTGCCACTGCAAATCATGTACATTTCAGGGAGGTCTATGTAGCCTGCTGTCATTGCCACCAGTACCCACCCAAATGTACCACTGTCCAGTGCCCTCCCAATTACACCAGTTCATCCAGCCCACCGCTTGCACCACCATTGGGCCAATGAAAAAATTAAGAAGGAAATTTAGAAAAAGTAATTAAATAAATTAAAATGGAAACACAAAATACTAAAACCCGTGGGATATAGCAAAAACAGTGCTAAGACAGAAGTTTATAGCAAAAAAGTACCAAATCAAAAAAAGTACAAAGATTTCAAATAAAAAATAAACTAATGCACTAGAGCTATACACTCACAATTTTGAAAACTTAGAGGAAATTAATAAATTCCTTAAGACATTAAACCAACAAGATTGAACTTGGAAGAAATAGAAACCTTGAACTGATAAAAAAGCAGTAATGAGATTGAATCAGTAATGATTAATCTCTCAAAAAAAGGAAATAGGAAATGCCAGGACCAGATGGCTTCACTCCTGATTTCTGTCAAACCTGTAAAGAGAACCAACATAAATTCTTCTCAAACTATACCAAAAACTTGAAAAAGAGAACATTCTTCCCAGTTTGTTTCAGGAGGCCAGCACTACCTTGACACCAAAACCAGATAAGGACACAACAACAACAACAAAATACAGGTCAATATCCCCAATGAGCATAAATGCAAAAAATATCAGCAAAATAGTAGCAAATCAAATCCAGCAACACGTTATAAAAATAATGCACTATGATCAAGCAGTCTATCCCTTGATCTCATTATACTCAAATCAATAAATGAGGCATATCACATCAACAGAATGAAGAACAAAATCCATATGATCACCTCAACAGATGCAGAAAATCTTTCAAAAATTCAGTATCGCTTCATGATAAAACCTCTCAACAAATTAGGCATAGAAAAACATGCCTCAATATAATAAAGGCCATTTCTGACAAACCCACTGCTAACATCATGACAACTGGAGAAAAGCTGAAAGACTTCCCTATACAAATTCGACTAAGAATGTCTACTTTTATTACTTTTATTCAACATAGGACTGGAAGTCTTAGCCACAAAAATAAGCAAAAGAAAGAAATAAAGGAAGGAGATCCAAGTTGGAAAAAGGAAGTAAAACCATCCTTCTTTGCATGAAATATAATCTTACATACAGAAAAACTGAAATATTCTATCAAAAGCTGTTAGAACTAACCAATGTATTCAGTAAAGGTGCAGTACACAAAATCAGTAGCATTTCTCTACATTAACAACAAATTAGCTGAAAAGATAAATTAAAAAAGCAATCAATCCATGTACAGTAGCTTAAAAATAACTGGTAATGAACTTAACTAACTAGGCCAAAGACCATTATAACAAACTATAAAACACTGATGAAAGAAAGTGAAGAGGACATAAACAATTAGAAAGATATCTCATGCTCTTGAATTAAAGAATTAATATTGTTAAAATGACCAAACCACACGGTGCAAACTACAGATTCAACCTTATCCCTATCAAAATATCAATGACGTTTTTCACAGAAATTAAAAAAAAAACAATTATACAACTTACATAGAATCATAAAATACCCCAAATAGCCAAAACAAAAGCAAAAAGAACAAAGCTGGAGATGTCACACTTATCTGACTTCAAAATATACTGTAAAGCTATAGCAACCAAAACAGCATAGTACTTGCATAAAAACAGATAAATAGAGAAAAGGAACAGAAGAGAGAGCCCAGAAATAAATCCACGTTTTTACAGACAACAGATTTTTGACAAAAGTGTCAAGAACATATATTGAGAAAGGACATTTGTTCAATAAATGATGCTGGGAAACCTGGATATCCATATGGAAAAGAGTGAAACTGGACTCCTATTTCCGATATATAAAAAACAAACTAAAAATAAATTACATATTTAAGCATATGTCCTGAAACTATAAAACTTCTAGAAGAATACATAGTGAAAACACTCCAGGACATCGTTTTAGACAAAGATTTTATGACTAAGACTTCAAAAACACAGGCAACAAAAACAAAAATAGACAAAATTGACTATATTAAACTATTTTGATTCTACACAGCAAAGGAAACTATGAACAGGGCGAAGAGAAAGTATTTATAAACTCTTCATCCTACAAGAGACTAGTATCCAGGATATACAAGGAACTCAAACAACTTGTCAGGGACAAAAAAAAAAAATTGAAAGTAGACAAATTATCTTAATAGATATTTCTCGAGAGAAGACAAATATTAATATGGCCATTAGGCCAGCAAGCATACGAAAAAAATGTTCATCATTAGGGAATTGCAAGTCAAAACCACACTATGATATCATTTTATCCAAGATCGATTATTTGTTATAAAAAAGACAGAAAAATAAATGCTCCTAAGGATGCAGAAAATAAGGAACTCATATTGTTAACGGGAACGTAAATTAGTAGAGCCATTATGGAAAACAGTATGGGGGATTTCAAAAAAGTGAAAATAGAGGTACCATAAGATCCAGAAATATTGTCACTGGGTATTTATTCAAAGGAAAGGAAACATGTTTATCAAAGAGATTCCTGCACCCCCGTGTTTATTGCAGTTCTATTTACAAAATTAATATATGAAATAAACCTAAATGTTTATTAAAAGACGAAGAAAGAAAATGTCATATATATGCACAAATGTATGCTGTTCAGCCATAAAAAATTAAAATTCTGTCATTTATGGCCACATAGGAACAGGAGGACATTATGTGAACATAAGTGAGGCACAGAAAGATGAATACCACGTATTCTCACTCATATGTGGGAAGTAAAATATTTTGTGAGCTCGTTGATGTAGAGAGTAGAACTGTGGGTATTATTGGCTGGCAAGGGGAAGTGGGAGAGTTGTGAGGGAAGTTTGGTTAAAGGATACAAAATTACAGCTAGATAGCAGGAATGATTTCTGGTGTCTGCAACACTGGATGGTGAATATTGTTAACTATAAACTTACTATACAGTTCTGAAAAGCTCTAAGAGAAGACGGAATAATCACAAAGCAAAGAATTGATAAAGTGGACATACTAATTACCAGAATTTAGTCATTTCATGTTGCATATGCATATCTAAATATTACTCTACATCCCACAAATATGTACAATTATTAAATGTCAATTACAAATGAAAGGAAAAGGGAATGTTAACCCCTACTGTTGGGATAATAGACATTAATTTTCTTCATGCATTTTCACTTTTATCACATCTCTCTAAATATAATTACACTTATAATAAAGAGAATATAGGAAATAAATTTGTAGCTCACCTCAAAAAATTAGAATGCAACAGCAAAATAAAGACAAGAAAAATACAAGAAAGAAATGAAAATTAATGAATTTAAAGCTGGTTCATACTGCCTATGAGAACACATATTAAACACTAGATATGCTTCTTGAAAATAGTAAAACTGATATCTGACACATAATCAACAACAAAGGATTACATATTGTATGACTCTATTTGTATAAATTCCTTTAGGAAATGAAAAACTATTGAGCCTATCAGTGGTTCCTTGGGCTGAGGCTGGGAACAGGAATTGATTACAAATGGGTATGAAGATAATTTGGGGGATAATAGTTGTGTAAATGTATCAATTTACTAACAATTATCAAATTGTATACTTACAATGAATAAATTTTATGGGTTTTGTTTTATTTTAACTTTAATAGAATTACTAAAATATTCACTGAAGTCTCAATTATATACCTCTAATTTAAGATCATTTTAAAGATTCCAACCCTCTTTGAAATTTTAAAACTGTTTTTTAAAAATCTGCATTTGATGAGGGCTAGTAGGTTTTTTTGTTGTTATTGTTTTGTTTTGTTTGTTTTGCTGCATAGGACCAGTAGCATATGTTTTAAACTTTGCTTGCCATATGATACCTGTCACAGCTATTCATTCTGCTGTCGTAGAGTGCAACACAAATTGACTGTAAGTAAATGAGGGGGAGGGGTCAGTGTTGCCCCAGTGGTTGCTGTATGTCAACCTCTGCTTGAAATCATAAGTATATTTGGGACATACAAACTTTTAAACCAAAATGTAAAAAAAAAAATTGCTTTGCATAACAATATTCTCATACAATTTTAGCCAAGTATTGTTAATCACAGCTGCTTAAAGTGCTTATCTGTGAATTGTGTACAAAAAAAGCATTGCATATTTTTTAAGTAAAAACTTTGTTTAAATTTAAATGGTTTATTGTTCCATATTAGAAATTTTATTTCTTTTTTCTTTTCCATAATAGTGAGAAATTGTGCCATTAAAATATTTATATTTAAAAGAGTTAACAGTTGCATGCTCACAAAACAAGCTCCATCAATAATTTTCACTCTGATGGTTTTTATGATAATACACTATAATTGGATTCAGCAGTAAATCCAAAACAGCTCTGAGGCATTGATTTTCCAAACAGTTCTGTCAAAATTATGCAGGAAGAAATGAAGCAGTGGCTTGATGAGGCATATCATGGAATGATTTTGAAATATTTTGCTTACTGAACAAAAGACACTAAGATACAGATAGTTTGTTTCTTTCAACAATCGTGGAAATCATACACATGTTGTTAACACAAATAACTGTTTTTTTTTATTGATCATAATCCGTATTTAGCTTACTTAAATTTAAGCAAACAAGTGACCAGAACATATTACCAGAAATTTGCAAATTCTCTGAGTCTTATATAACAATTTTTTTCATGTTACTTTCTATTCATACCATACACTACTTAGCTTACTTAAATTTAAGCAAACAAGTGACCAGAACATATTACCAGAAATTTGCAAATTCTCTGAGTCTTATATAACAATTTTTTTCATGTTA
>NW_012117766.1:1293951-1367317 GCF_000951035.1 Colobus angolensis palliatus
AGAACATATTACCAGAAATTTGCAAATTCTGAGTCTTATATAACAATTTTTTTCATGTTACTTTCTATTCATACCATACACTACTTTGTGTGTAGTAGGGAAATGTTATAATTAATTAATTGAGTTTTCTTACATTTGCCAAGATTGTGGTCACTTCCTCTAGTGGTTCATTCTGCTATTGTCTTTAGAATAAGAAGTTGGTTACTTAATAGTCCAATTGTCCTTAATATTATTTGAAAACTTTCAGGTGAATTCAGTGAAATAACTAATAACAATCATGTGTTACTTAAATTTGCTTGAAAACAAGCAAGTTATTTTTAAGGTCATATATGTTAACTTCCTGCCCTCTAAAAAATAAAAACAAAACAATTAATTATCAAACTTTTATTTGGCTATCCTTAGCTTAGCAATTACTTCATTTAATAATAAAATATAAATAAATAATCATATTTCAAAAAATTTGGTCCCAAGAAAGCTCATTTGCTTATAACTTTGAAGTTAAAAACAATCACATTATCTAAATTGAATAATCGATTAAATCAATTTTGACCTCATTGTGTTTCATGTATAATAACATCAAATAAGAATATTCAATTGCATGGAAAATGTTAAGGATGCAATAGTAAATGAAAAAGAGCATGGTCAGATAGATCTTTCACATATTACATTGTTAAAAGAGAAAAATTCCGTTATTTAAATTTCTTTAGTTGTTACCTCATAGTGTCAAACTAAATTTCACTGTGGGAAGCCTTAAAATTAGAAAATAAATAAATAAATAAATAAATGAATAAATAAATAAGTCTAATCTTTGTATCCAATCCCTTATGAAGAATTCTGAAGCAGACCTGGAGCTGTGGCTCACACCTATAATCCCAGCACTTTGGGAGGCCAAGGCAGATTACCTAAGGTCAGCAGTTCAAGTCTAGCTTGGTCAACGTGGTGAAACCCTGTCTCTACTAAAAAAAACAAAAATTAGCTGGATGTGGTACCACATACTTTTAGTTCCAGATACTAGGGAGGTACAATTACTATTAATAAATGTTTGTATATTTTCTACTACTTGTAAAATATTAATATTCATAAGGTATTTTTCAACTGTGTAAAAACTACTGTTCTCCCTATTGTGTAGATGAGAACTCAGTGCTAGAGATGTTATCACACTTGGCAAAAGCTTCCTAGAAGTAAACTCAGAGCCCTAGATTTCCACTTAACTCTTCTCCTTACCAACCATCACTCTTTTAACTGTTCAAGGATACTTCCCTCAGAGTTGTTATCACCTTCTCAGAATGTCACTGGAAATCCCATTCCGGTAACTTTTTTGTTTTACAATATTAAAGGAGAAATAGGAATTTCTTTGGGTACTGCTTAATTCATAAGCTGTATTATTCAATATCCACTCTGGAGAAGCAGGAGTATTCTATACGTTTCAAGCAAAAAGGACTTTAATGGAGCCCATTACTCACAGTTACTAATTTACTAAAATTTCTGTTCCATCTTAATATTTTTACTTCTGTATATCAATTATTATTATATGCATTTTAAAAATCAACTGACCCTTTTACTTAAAAAAAATAAATAAACAAAGTGAATGAGTGGATGGACATACAGTAACAAGATCCTAAAAGGAAGTGGCACACCACATTGGGGTAGGAAAAAGAAATGCTGGGGCAAGACCAGGGACAGTGGGCGTATGGCTGGTGGTCTGTGTCCCAGAGTGTCAGAAAATAGTAGACATCGAGCAGGACCAGGTACATAAGTTGTGGGGTCCAGTGTAAAACGAAAAAGCCGGGCTTTTAGTTAAAATGTCAAGTAAAAAGTTCTGCCAATGGTACATATAAAGCTCTTTCTTTTTTCCTGTGCTGTCTCCTGTGATTTGTCATTTTGGCTTTATTTTTCTATTTAATGTTATTGTAAATAAAAACAAATTAAGGTTTTAGATCATTAGCATACTTCCTTTGCTTATTTCTGGAGGCTGCCTCAAAATAGTGAAAAGAGA
The DNA here is from genome assembly GCF_000951035.1 of Colobus angolensis palliatus. Taxonomy (NCBI): domain Eukaryota; kingdom Metazoa; phylum Chordata; class Mammalia; order Primates; family Cercopithecidae; genus Colobus; species Colobus angolensis. The sequence goes on from NW_012117766.1 coordinate 1,295,948, forward strand.
GGAATGGAAACTTGTCTCCTTTGGTGGAAGACAGAATCTGTTCAAACAAGGCATGAGGCTGGTCTAGAGCGCACTTGTATAGTCAGGGACAGGGATACTTGCAGAAAGGCAATACCCAAAGATGTCAAGAATGTTTAAATACATGCACAAGAACTTACTCAGTAGCCGAACTGGGGGCCAATGAGAGCTTTTATCCTACAAGAAAGTAACCTCTGTCTGGCTGCTCCCCCAACACACTGTGAAACTGCCAACCAGGCGAAGGGTCAGCCTCCCCCATTATCTCTTCTCAAGACTGTAAGGCACATGCCAATCTGACCCTGATCCTCTCCACACCCCACCCAGGAAGGGGAGTGTGGCAGTGGTCTCTGAGTCAGGGCAGAGAGACAGAGACCTTGAGGAGCCCAGAATGCAATTGTATAGGGGAGCGAGCAACCAAGAACAGGTCCCATGGCAGTGTCAAGAGGCACTTCTGAGAATCCAAGAACAGGGACATGCTCCATGGTCTCAGAATCCACTGAGAAAACGTTAAGTTCAAACATAAAGCTACTGAGAGTGTCAAGACGACAACCACAAAGCATTAAACCCTAAGTGTGGGCTCTTTTGAGCTCAGGAGTCAGTGACAATGCACTAGTTACACATCCAGAAAGCTCACCCTGAGAGTACCTCACTGATGACATATAAGAAGCAAAAAAGCATGAGTTATTTGAATCTAGTAGGTGAAAAGAAAATAAATCCTAAAATGGGAAATCTGAACTTGATGTTAGAGATTTAAGGAAAGACACTTCATGTAAATGTTGGTAGTACTAAAGAAAAAATATTTGCTTCCCAACAGACCAGTAGGCCCTAAAGAAAGAACTGAAATCATAATAAAAAATAACAGAGATCAAGTGCAGTTATATTTTAGGAAGAAGGACCTGGCAGGGGGAAATCTGAGGATGAAGGAAATGAAAAATAAGGGGAGCTAAATAAAGATACAAATGTGATGCTGAAGGAAGGGTGTGGGTCAAGGGAAAGGCACAGAAAAATTTGTGGGTATCTGCTGTAATCAATCCCAGCATTTTGGCAGGCCGAGGCAGGTGGATCACTTGAGGCCAGGAGTTCAATATCAGTCTGTCCAACATGGGGAAATCCCATCTCTGCTATTAAAGAAAAAAAAAGAATTAGCTGAGCATGGTGGTATGTGCCTGTAGTCCCAGCTACTCAGGAGGCCGAGGGAGGAGAATCGCTTGAACCTGGGAGGCAGAGGTCTCAGTGAGGCAAGATCATGCCACTGTACTCCAGTCTGGGCAAGAGCAAGATTCTGTCTTAGACTAAACTAAACTAAACTAAACTGAGACGAAATAAAAATATGTGGGTATCACAAAAATACTGAGGGATTGATGCTGTGAAATGAGGAGACCCTTCATCAGGAAAGAGGACATATAAATAGAGAGAAATGATCAAAAAGAGCATTTCTTCTATCACAGACTATTAATGCTGTAGGATCATGAGTTCAAAAGTCCAGGAATCATCCTGCAGGTAAAATCAAGACTGAATGGCAGGAATATCTGTATACAAAACAGGATAAACAAAGGCCTTTGTTCAATTCCCTAGCCATATTTCTTTTTCCTCTCAGATAATAACAGGGAATCCTGAATAAGATATCTTAAGTAATATCACACAAATAATAGCAGTTTTCCCTTGCTTAGCATTCCATCAGTCAATTAGGCATCCTCAATTAAGATTTAGAGAGCTTTTCTAATTTCTCATATTATTAATCAGTAAGATGCTTTTCACAGAGTAAGCACTCAATGAATCTGCATTTAAAGCATTAATAAACCTCTTTATTATTTTATGTATATAAATTTTTAAAAGGAAAAGAAATCCAAGTTGTTCTCATTACTAATATAACTATATGCTCACACCTGCCCATAACACTTTAGAATATACGTTCTCTCTTTCTCTCTCTCTCCCTCTAGACCCCCATCTCTCTTTTACTCCCTGTCTTTGTATTATTTGTGTTTTGTTTTTGTTTTGCCTCCTTCTACCGTATCTGATTCATTGTCTGTCTCCAGGGTTACCACATTTCTCCCAATACATTCTTGACATATCTTACCCATATCAAACTTACATCACTATTTCAATTATGTAGAGGTTTCCTCAAAAGTACCTTCCTCTCTGGCCCCTCAAAGTTCATGTCTTTCTTATATGCAAAATGCGTTCATTCCATCTCAACAGTCCCTAGAGTCTTAATTTATTTCAGCACCAACTCTAAAATCCAAAGTCTCATCTAAATATTATTTTAATTTGATATGGATATAATCAAGGCACAATTCATTCTGAGGCAAAATTCATTAGACCTTAAGGCTTGAGAATAATCCTCTTTGGTTCCATGTCTGGACTTCTAGGCCCAGTAATATGGCAGCAAGACCCCCACAGCTCAAGGCAGTAATCCCACCCACAAAGCATCATATAAGCCTTCTAACCTGTTGATACCTTTCTGGTGATCCTGATGATGTCTGAATTGCATTTGGGGTCATTTTTTACTCTCTTTGAAAAATAATGCATGTTCATAGCCTGATAGTTCTACCATCCTGCCCTGTCCAATCCCAAAAGTCAAACAGCCTTCCTTTATTGAGTCCATCTCTGTTCCCTTCGGTTCAAACTAGAAATTTTTCTAGTTGTATAATCCTACATTTTGTAAAGTGGTTGGTTGGCCATATCTTTAATGTTCCTTTCAGAACAAGCTGTTCATTTTTCTGCAATATGGTAGGCTGAGGATTTTCCAAACATTCAAGTTCTGTTTGCTTTTTGATTAACAATTTCTTTTTCAATTCATAATAACTATGAGGTAAGATAATATTGTCTTACTGTTAAAACTCGTAAGCCAAAATTTGGTTCAAAGTCACTCAGAAATGAAACTAAATTTTCCCACATGTAATTATAAAAAAAAAATAATAAATTTTCAACAAATTTTAAGCATTATTTCTTTCAGAGTTGTATACGTCTTAACTGCCAAACAACAAGCTCAAGACCAACTATATGAATTTCTTACAGAGAAAAACTGGTATCATATTTTGACTAGTCTGTGTGGACATGGCAGGGCTTGTTAAAAAATGTAAAGCTTCACTAAGATCTTCAGAAGCTTCACAGGTCCACTAAAGTTTGAAAAGGTACTTTAAATAACCTTGTAGACACAATCATCTACTTCACTTTTGACTAAGAACAGAACCAATAAATTTATTTAACTAATGAACATTCAAAAAAGTTAATTTGTTTTATAAAGATTATGTTTCTTTCAATAAACAGTTTTTATACTGTGTATTCAAATTCATAGCAAATGAAAAGTTGAAAACACATTGTTATATTTTATACATTTGTTTTTAAGAAGATAATAATGACTTACAGTTCACACTGGCTTAATAATGCTTTAAGAGAGATTACACTATTCAAATGACTTGTAATTTAACTGAAAAATATCATCTAACATTTCTTGTTCACCCAAAGTGATTGATCATCTCAATGGTGAATCTCAAAATGATGCTTAGCTATAATTGGAAAGAAAATTTTAAATATTCCATTTTGGCCATCAGACATTCTTCCAGCTTTTCATTATTCAGACCAAGTATTGTCATGAAAATGAATTCATCAATGTAACAGAGATAAATGAGCCAACACAGAACAGACAGAACGATTTTCCGGTTCTTAGGAAGAAAATTGTCTCATTGCCCTATTATATCAGTGACAAAGACGTCTGGACTTTATGAGCATATCTTTCCATTTAGTCTCTTTAAAATATTCATGACACAATGATTTAACCTCAAAACTAGGTTCAAGAAAGTGCTTAGAAAGTACTTCCAAGGTTGAAGACTAAAGATAAAACTAATCAAATTATCTAAAAGATTAGTATACTTCATGCAAGCAAGTTCATAAAGGATATTATTAATGATAACCTGAAAAATGTAAGTTAAATAAAGCAATTTAGTTAGTCAAAATATTCATATTTTAAACATAAAATTACCTACTAGGTAATCATGGAGTAATGCAATCAAAACATATTTTATATACATAATGCATTATAGGAGGTTTCCTGCTTTAAGTCAAATTATCGAAGCCATTCAGATTCAGACATGGGTAGAACTAACTGAGAAATGGTAGACTGAGCCGTTATAGATTTTACTTTCATGAAGAATTGATAAGTATATGAAATAAATCTTATTTTAAAGGAAGTTGCACACATGCTCATTGAGTTACTTTTATTAACAAAACCTTGGTGTTCAGGGGAATTATCCTCATTTCCAGATCATGGCATCTGTCATCAACATGTATCACCTGTCTAGCCTATGGACTTATGCTTGGATCTTAAATAAATAAATATTTTTATGCATATACTTAAAGTATACAACATGACATTTTTTAAAGTTATTTTAGTAAAAATTGGCAAGCGCACGCACACACACACACACATACACACACACAGCAACAGTGTTGTTTTAGACTGCTCCAGCTACTAAAGAAATATGTTTCTTACAGCTCTGGAACCTGGGAAATCCATGGTCAAAGAAGTGGCAGATTCCGTGTCTGGTGAAGGTCCACTCTCTGATTCATCTATGGCTGTCTTTTCCCTGAGATCTCAGATGGTGTAAAGGACATGCAAGCTCTCCAGTGTCTCTTTAATAAGGACACTAATTACATTCATGAGGGCTCTGCTAATTGACCTAACAACTTACCAAAGTCCCCTCCCCTCCTTCTCATACCATCACATTGAGGGGTTTGGATTTCAGTACATGAATTTTGGAAGTCACAAACCGTCAGTCTATTGTAAATGTGTAGTAACCTCTTTAGCTATGTTTTACAAGTATGGGAACCACAGAACACGTTGGTAGCTTGAAGTTTTCAGATTAGTAGAACATCCCCAGTGGAGAATGGTGAAAAACTGCAGAAAGTCTGAAAAATAATTTAAAACTCAGTATTTCTTGTAAGAATGAGATAATAATAGTTGCAGTGACTGAGATAAGCTTTGTGGCAGCTGCTCAGACTTATATATTAGAACTTGTTTGTAAAAGATACAAAAAATCAAACATTTTTAAAGGAGGAGACTGTGATAGACTGTCTTTAGTATGAGGAAGTAGAATCAATAAAATATAAAAGGTAATAATATGATCAAACTGTGCCTACAGATAGATTACACTTTCAGAAATAATTTAAAATAATGTTTTGCTATTTTAAAAAGTTTTCTAGTTCATGAATAAAAAAATATTAAATTGTTTCTAAGTTATGACACTAACTGTATTATTTTTCTGGTTGTAGTGGACTAAAATAAAATACTGAAATAAGTACTTGTATATCTGTACTGTTTATAATCATGCCTCCAATACATACACTTAGGAACTCACATACACACTCACAAAGATATGCATACAGAGTGAACAAATGAACAATCAAGCACACGATTCTCATGTTAATGTGATTTGTTGAGATGCTTGCACCCTCCTTGCCTAATATTAATATACTGAACAAGGTGGCAGGGTACAGATTTTTCTACCAACAAGTAGCACATTTTTGAAAACTCAAGCAAAATATGAGAACAATGAAAATTCAATGATTTGGATAGGATCACAGAGAAGGTACAAAAATTGGTCCACTGAATTTCACACCCAAAATATGACGGAAGAAATATTGAGAAATAAAAAAAAATTCTTTTTTTTTTTTTTTGGTCTACTTTCTTACATAGAGACATTTTCTGCTATTAACCTGAGGCAACTGAGTAGAGAAATGTAAATTAAGAAAAACAAAGTCCTAACCTCATACTTAACCTCCCAATGAGTCATGATGACCTCTTGCTCAAATGTAGGAGGTGGAAAGATAAAAAGCTGAGAGGCACTATACATCCAAATTAGCAAATAAAGCTGACATGCAAGAGAAAATGTTTTGAAAAATCTGATTACAGCTTCCAGCTGCTTTAGCTAATTTCTTCACTTCCTTCGGTCATGTTTTTCAGCACATAGAAGGTCAAGATTAAAATACTTCTATCAAATAAACAAACAGTATGTAATAGCAGACAATTTACTCATTCAGAATATCTCCAAAACAGAAAACAAACATATAAAACTTCAAGAAAGATATTATACATGAGAATAATAATTCTAGAAGAAGTAGGAATCTGTCAGAAAATAATGTTCAATATTATAAATCAAGTTAAAGCGTAAAACAAAAGAAAGACCCTATAAAAATATTTCTCTGCTGAGACACAGGAGAAAAGAAAACAAATGAAATTTAGCTAACAGATGAGCTAAAGCTAATAATATTTTTCATATATTTCATGTTTCATAAAATAAATGGAAAATAAGGATGTTCAAAACTGAAAGTCATATAGAAGTAGCAAAATTAAATATTTCATACTGATAACACAATCTTTAATAAGAAAAATGACAGAACAGCTAGGAAAAAATTAAATTAAATAATTAAGTAATAAATAAAGATTAGAGACATTAGAAAAAAAGAGCAAGTCACTGTGATATGCTTCATTTGTATTATTCACACACAAAAACCTAGGAGACAAATACATATTTAGATATATGACTGAAGAAAATTTTTCTGAAGTAAAGAAAGGATTAAATCTCCTGCTTAAACGTGACCTCTGTGTCTCATGGAAAAACCTCTACAGAAAACCAATATCAAGAAAAAGTACAATGAAGTTAAATTTCAAAGAATCAGAAAAGACAATATGGGTTCAGGCAAAAAGACGAGGAAAAGACAGCAAGCTCATCTCAGATTTCTCCAGTGCAATGTTCGATTGCTAGAAGACATTGGAAGAAGAAATAAATTCTGATTAAAATGTATCACCCAGGAAAACTGAAGGCAGAGACATTTTTAAGTATAAATTAAATGCTTAGTATGCTAAAACTCATAAGATACAGAATTTCTCAGACTCTTGGAAAAATAATTTTAAGTTATCACAGATTTCAAAAAACTAGAAGAGTGTTAATCAGGTAAAGAAGAAGCAGTGGTTGCAGGGTTGAGAGTGAGTTCTGCATTATTTTCTAAGTCTAACAAAATAAGAGAGTTCTAACTATGGAAGCTTGTATTGAATATCAATTTTGGAAATGGAAAAATAATATAATATCATTAAAAAGAGTAAATAAATGTCAAAAGAAGAAAATGTTGCTAACCCCAACTTTTATGAAAAAATTATATCATATTAAAAATCAATAAATATGGAAACAATAAATGTGTTCATTTTAAATTTTACAGATGAAAACAAACACTAACTCATTAAATAAATAAATAAATAAATAAATAAATAAACAAACAATAGGGAATAATTCAAGTTACCAGAAAGAAAAAGCTACGTTTCACCATATCAAAGACTCCATCAATGTTTTAATAATATACCTAAACTTTTATACCATAAAGAAAAGAAAGAAAATAGATGTTATTAGTTAAACTATTTTACACTGCTTTCTCATTTCTCAGACTGTTTATATTATGCTAATCGAAAGAAATGTTTTGACTAGTGTAGTGTAGACTAAATTTTGATATTGTCATTCTGCAACCTTCAGGTAGAACCCCTTATGGACCATACATTGGCTAGGGTATTATTGAAACTTATTCACACAGGTTTTTACTCCTCTGAGTCATTTTTCTTTTTTTAGTCTCTAAGTTTTTATATACAACAGCATCTTCTATGCCATCGAGAGTGTTATGGATTCAGCCATTCTTAAAATAGTGTCCACTAGGGCCTTTAGGATTTTTTCCAAGTAATTCATAGCATTCTTCAAGCCTTAAATATCTTAAATATGGTACTTTAATTTGTTGCATATAGTAGGCAATCTATTTCCATAAACCTCAGCAACAAAATGTAACAAAATTTTGTCTATTTTTGAGAATCTTCTTTTCTTAGGTCCTGTGAAACCCTTGCTCAGTGCCTTGATAGTAAATACAAAATTCATTCATTCTTCCAGTAATGGATATTGACCTCACTAATATCAAAATTTTACACATTCCTATTTTATTTTGTGATAATTTGTGCACAAAATAACTTTATTTTATTTTAATACTAATTTATAATGTAATCTTTTTGGAGACATATTTACAGTTAAACTCAATATGCCTAGTACACAAATTCCAGTAACTTATTATAACTAATGACTATATGTATAGCATGACCAAATTCAACTATACAAGGCAGTAATAACTAAATTTTGACTACAGTTTAACCTAAATGGTTGTAAGATGTATTTTTATTATAGAGATATCTAAATGTAGGGAAAAATGCATCTTCAAATTGGTGAATATAGTACTTTATATAATGCATAGGATTTATTAGAAAACAAAAAGACAGAATGTATAGTAAAATTTGAAAAAAGTAGGGATTTAAACATTTTGAAAAACAACTTTACAAAAGAACTAAAAAGTTCCTTATATTTTAAAATAAATTAGATAAAACAAATGAGTAAACACAAATTTATGTTGTAAAGCAGGTTTTTTTTAAATTAAAGGAAACCATAGCATGCACATTAAACCCACACACCCCATAATTCAACAGAAGTTATATTGAAGCACTCATCTCAAGAAAAATAACAAAATAAATTAAAGATATAAAGAAAAAAAGAAAGTCATAAACAGAAATTAACTGAAATAAGAGAAGAAAAATTAATAAAACAAAGAGTTGTTTCTTCTGTTAAAAATATGATAACAACAACCAAACAAATCTTAGGGGAGACAGAAGCAAAAATAATAATAATAATATGTATATAAACAAATTTAGAAATTTGAATGTGAAAATAACTGCAATTTTAGGGAAAAATATTAAAATAAATTTTAATTCATTACAAATACGTTTGGAAAAATTTGGGACAGCTTTTAGGGAAAATGTCACAAATATTTAAAAAAGAATATACTAAAGAAATCTACAAGAACAATTAACATGGTATTGAGACTTCATTTTTAAAATTTACATTTCATTAAGTGTCTGCATGAATAATTTGGCAAATTCAAAATTTTTAATTAATTCATTAATTTATTAATTTATTTATTTTTGAGACAGAATCTCCCTCTGTCACCAGGCTGGAAGTGCAATGGTGCTGTCTCAGCTCACTGCAACCTCTGCCTCCTGTGTTCAAGCAATTCTCCTGCCTCAGCCTCCTGAGTAGCTGGGACTACAGGCGCACACCACCAGGCCCAGATAATTTTTGTATTTTTAGTAGAGACGGAGTTTCACCATGTTGGCCAAGAATGTCTTGATCTCTTGGCCTCATGATCCATCCGCCTCGGCTTCCCAAAGTGCAGGGATTACAGGTGTGAGCCAACGCACCCAGCCTCAAAATTTTAAATATGTAGTAGTACCGATTTCATTTTAACAACTCTGCAATAAAGTGAAAGTACAAAAGTTACCAGCTAATTTCTACATGCCTAATGTTTCCATAAAGTAACACTAGTCTTATACTAAAAATCAGGGTGAACCACTTCTAGACTGGGTGATTAATAAAAAACCTCTGAAAATCTTATCTTCTGTAAAAGCTGTGAGGACAATGGCAAAAATTAGCAAAATCAATTTCATAAAGACTCTAAATTAATAAAAGGCTTTCAACAACCAGGAGAGCATTTATTTAAGGAAAAAAAAAGTCTGAATCTTAGTAAGAATGACAAGCTTGTGTGGTTTTAATTTGTCCTATTCCTACCTCCTATTTCCAGCCCCATGATAGCCTCAAACATCAGTAGTCATGCAAGAGTGCTAACAATTGCAAGTAGCAGCTTAACAGCCAACAGAGAAGACAGAATTAGATTGGAACTCACCCCTAGGTGCAGAGTATTGTCACTGTATTGACTAGCAATTAAAATAGCTTCCTAGTAAAATCTTATTCTCAGGGATGGTCCTTATTTTATCTGATTTAGAGCTCACTAGATGGGAACTAACCTATCCTCAATACAGTTTATGTTTTGTTTTGTTTTACTTTTATACATTTAAGGAGTACAAATACAGTTTTGTCACCTGGGTATACTGCATAGTGTAAAGTCTGGGATTTTAGTGTAATCATTGTCTGACTAATGTACTATGGAAAATAGTATGATATTTCTCAGAGAGCTGAAAATAGAACTACCATTCAATCCAGCAATCCTACAACTGGTTATATACCCAAAGAAAAATTAAAGAATTACACAAAAAAGATACCTGAACGCATAAGTTTCTTTGGGTGATGTTTTGCAAATAATCAGTGATTTTTAAATTCTTACCTTCCTGAAGTGGCAATACCAGTTGGAAAAAAAAAAAAAAAAAAAAAAAGAGGCAGAACTAAAACTCCAAAAAGAAAGAACTGGAAAATAAGATGTCCACAGGGTGCTTTAAAAACTCCAACATATTTATCTATTATGCCACACATATACAAAGAACTGTGTGCACAGCCAAAAGAGAGTTGAGAAGGCCTAATTCCTTACTTCTGATTGATTTTAAGGAATTTTGCATGCTGGAAATAAAGGTTAAGACAGAGCTGTAAAATTGCAAAACACTGAAGGAATGCTTTAGCACATGCCCAGAACCCCTCAGCAAAGTCTGGGAGACTTACTGATTCAAGGCATTTAGTGAAATATCTGTCCAATTATTAGCGGATCAATAAGCGAAATAAGTTGAATCTACCATGGCTGCATATGACAAAGAATATATAAAAGTATTAGGCTGTTCTTGCATTTCTATAAAGAAATATCTTCGAATGGGTAATTTATAAGAAAAGAAGTTTAATTGTCTCACACTTCTGCAGGCTATACAGAAAACATGGCAGCATCTGGTTCTGAGGAGGCCTCAAGGAATTTTACTCATGGTAGAAGGCAAAGCAGGAGCAGTCACTTCCCATGGCTGAAGCAGGAGCAAGAGAGCAAGCAGGGGAGATGCTATACACTTTTAAACCAGATCTCATGAGAACTCACTCGCTATAATGGGGACAGTACCAAGGTAGGCGGTGCTAAACCATTTGAATTAGTCTGTTTTCATGCTGCTGATGAAGACAACACCCGAGACTAGGTAATTGATACAGGAAAAAGGGTTTAATGGACTTACAGTTTCATGTAGCTGGGGAGGCATCACAATCATGGCAGAAGGCAAGGAGAGTAAGTCACATCTTAAGTAGATGGCGGTAGGCAAAGATACATAGAGCTTGTGCAAGCAAACTCCCATTTTTGTTTGTTTTGTTTTGTTTTTGTTTTTGTTTTTTGTCTTGAGATGGAGTCTCGTGCTGTCACCCAGGCTGGAGTTCAGTAGCGCAACCTTGGCTCACTGCAACCTCTGCCTTCCGGGTTCAAGTGATTCTCCTGGCCCAGCCTCCCGAGTAGCTGGGATTACAGGCATGTGCCACCACACAAGGCTAATTTTATATTTTTAGTAGAGAGGGGTTTCACCATGTTGCAAGGCTGGTCTTGAACTCCAGCCTCAGCCTCCCAAAATGCTGGGATTACAGGCGTAAGCCACCACACCAGACCCAAACTCCTGTTTTTAAAACCATCAGATCTCCTGACACTTGTTCACTACCAGGAGAACAGCATGGGAAATATCTGCCCCATGATTCAACTATCTCCCACCGGGTCCCTCCCACAACACATGGGAATTATGGGAGCTACAAGATGAGATTTGGATGGGGACACATAGCTAAACCATGTCATGCTGACCCTGGCCTCTTCCAAATGTCATGTCTTCACATTTAGAAATTAATCATGCCTTCCCAACAGTCCCCCAAACCTTAACTCATTTCAGAATTAACTCAAAAGTCCACAGTCCAAAGCCTCATCCAAAACAAGGCAAGTCCCTTTCGCCTGTGAGCTTGTAAAATCAAAAGCAAGTTAGTTACTTTCTAGATACAGTGGGAGTACAAGCATTGGATAGATACAGCCCTTCCAAATGGGAGAAATTGGCCTAAACACAGGGGCTACAGGCCCCTTGCAAGTCTGAAATCCAGCAGGGTAGTCAAATCTTAAAGCTCCAAAATGATCTCTTTTGACTTGATGTCTTACTTCCACGTCATGCTGATGCAAGAGGTGGGTTCCTCTGGTCTTGGGCAACTCGGCCCCGTGGCTCTGCAGGTTGCGGGCTCCCTCCTGACTGCTTTCACTGGCTAGTGTTGAGTGTCAGTGGCTTTTCCAGGCACAGGGTTCAAGCTGTTGGTGGATCTACCATCCTAGTGTCTGGAGGATGGTGGTGGGAACTATGGGAGCTGTAAGATGAGATTTGGGTAGGGACACAGAGTCAAACCATTACTACTACTCATGAGAATTCCACCTGAATAATTTAGTCATCTCCCACCAGGCTCCACTTCCAATATTGGGATTACATTTCAATGTGTGATTTGGGTGGGAACACACATCCAAACAATATCAATATTTTAAGGAATTCGTTCAGGAAAGTCATTAAATGAACAAAGAACAATAATAATAGCAACAATAACAAAACTCTGAAGACAAGGAATAAAATTGATTTCCATGGTTGCTATATTATTTAATACGTGTGATTGTTTAAAATGTGGTACAAACAGGAAAATATGAACCATACACAGAAGAAAAGCAAAGCAAAATAGTCAATAGAAACTGCAATGATGAAGCCCAGATGTTGAACTTGCTAGACAAAAGTTTTTAAATTAGCTCTTAGAAGATATTGTTTAGTTCTACAACTCTTTTAAAATGTGTCTAGTAGATTTTCTGGTCTTTACCAGAAAGACTCACTGCTACAAATATATATATATATAAAATATTTTCAAAGAACTAGAGAAAATTAAAATTCTTTTAATTTAAAGAATTAAAAGAAATTATAGAATGATGTTTACAATGACAATATAAAGAAATATAATTTTTTTTAAAAAAGAGAGAACCACACGTAAATGCTAAATTTGAAAAGTACAATGATTGAAATGAAACAGAAGTACAACGTTTTCATCTGGCAAAAGAACAAATCATAAAATTCAAAGATATACCAATTAAGTTTATTTAATCTTTAAAAAAAAAAAAAGAAAGAACAATAAGCAGAGCTCCAGTAATCTCCAGGGCATCATCGCGCTTATTGATATGTATTGAGAGTGTCAGAAGAAAAGGGAGACAAAAAGTGGCAGGAATAATATTTGTGATTTTGGAAAGTTTAAACTTTGCCTTAATCTTCACTTTCCAAGAGCGTTTAAAACACACACACACACACACACACACACACACACACATTAATGGATATATTAAAAAGGCTCAAAAAACTCCAAAGGAGGTAACTCAAAGAGTTGAAACCTAAACGCCTAGAAACGTCCTAGTCAAACTGCTGAAAGCCAAAAATATATATATTTTTTCCAACTTTTATGTTAGATGCAGGGACTACATGCACAGGTTTGTTACAAAAGTATATTGTGTGATACCGAGGTTTGGGGTGTGATTCAACCCATCACCCAGGGGTGAGCATAGTACAAAACAGATAATTTTTACAGCAGCAAGTGAAAAATGACTCAAAATATACAAGGGAGCTTCAATAAGTTCAACAGCTGACTAATCATCAGAAGCACTAGAGCCATGAAGTGGTGGAATGACATATTAAAGTGTTGGGAAAAAAGACTGTCAATAAATAATTATCTATTCAGCAAAACTATGCTTCTAAAATAAAGAAAAAATGTAGACAGTCTTGAATTAATTAAAAAGAAAGCCTGAGATAATTCATAGCTAGTAGCGTTACTCTTTAAAAATAGTAAAGAAACATCATATGGCTAAATGAAGAAACACTGCCGAATGACTCGAATCTATGCTAAGAATAAAGAGAAAGTATATGGAAAAGGTAACTACATAGGTAAAAATAATAATAAAAACAGTATCAGTGTAGTTTTGATTTGTAACTCTTCTTCTCCTTAATAATTCATATGTCTTACTCATTCAACTTATTTGTAGAATCCTCTGTTCAATTATTACCTGATCAATAAGCTAATTAAGTTGAGTCTATCACGGGCACACATGACAAAGAATATAGTTTAAAACATGTATCTACCTATGTGCAGCAATAGTTACAAAATTGTACCATTACTAGTACAAAGGATGAGCGAAGAAATTGAGCTATATTGATATTTTATATTGTATATTGCTCATATTATATATTGTATATTGCTATAAATCTGAACTATATGATTATAGGTAACATGTTTATTGTAATCCTCAAAGAAACCAATAAGAAAATAACCTAAAATATAGTATCTGGTGAATTAAAATGAACATTAGAAAATATCTATTTAATAGAAGACAGGAATAGAGAAACTTAATGACCTAAGACATGTAGAAAACAACTAGGAATTTGACAGATGTGAATCCCACATTATTAATAATTGTATGAAGTATAAATGGGTTAGTCATTCTAATTAAAAGAAAAAAAAACTGAGATTAAAACAAACACAAAGAAGAAACCCACCATGATCCAACTATATACTATTAATAAGAGACACATTTTAGATTCAACCTTCATTCTGAAGGGTATAAGCCCTCAAGAATGCACTCTTTTCAGCTTGGGTTGCTGCACACAGGCACGCAAATTTACAACAAAGCAAGAGAGTACCAAGAGGTACCAAAGTGGATCAACTGTGTTCTGTAAATATCCCATCTGCTTTGTGTAAAAGCAGCCCTATATCCAGCTTCCGATATGAATTATAAACCTGTCATGGCTGAGACTCCTCCTTTCTCCTATTGTTCCCTGAACAGAAGAAGTTCAAGTGTGATGGTGGCAATCATAACTTTGTAATATAATGGAATACTTGCTGTGTTCTCAGGCAAGAGTGTTCTTACTCTGGGGATCAGGACTTCTAAACCAGATTTGTATGGGCAGGAACCACAGAGATCCTAGTGAGTGAGATGGTATATAAAGCCAGTCCTACCCTCACCCCTCTGCTCCCTTGGAGTTTCACTCTGTCGCTCAGGCTGGAGTGCAGTGGTGCCATTTTGGCTCACTGCAACCTCTGCCTTCCGCGTTACCTCTCTTGGTTTTTGGATCCATTCACTCCTCTTTGGGGGGCACAACAATATAAAGAGGTTATTGCTTTAATGAGTATACTCTATCTGAAGTATAATGCCTTATTTTCAAAGAGTATTTCTCTATTCTTGTGTTTCAGCTGATCCTAGGAGGTAGTTTCAGTGCTCCAGGATGTGTGGATGCAATTCTTTGGTATTGGGTCCAATTTTACACCTTCATTGCTGTGAAATTTTATCTCATTGGAAGTTATTGGTTTTTGTTTTTGTTTGGTGGGGGAAGAGGGGTTATATCTGTTGGTAAGGAATGTTGGAAGCCTCCAGATAGAGTTTTTGACTAAGGTTCTATCTACAGGGAAGGCAACTCATGTGCATAATAGGTATGTATCACTGTACAAATAAACAATGCAAAACAAAAAGAAAAACAAAATAGAAACAAAACAAAACAAACAAACAAAAAAAAACTGTGGACTCTGAAAGAATAAAGGGTCCCAATGCACTTGATTTGTAATCGAATGGCTTTTTAACTTCTCAAGGAATGATGCCATGCTGGAGATTCAGCATTAGACTTTTTTGCTTACAGGTTGGACATTCAAGGATAGCAGTAACAAAGCTGGCTTTGGTAAGTGAGACTATGCTATTGGTCCCATCTACATCTTTCATTTATCACCATGGCTACTCTACGCTATTGTGTCCCTTTTACCAGCTCTTTGGTGAATGATCAACTGACCAAGTTTTTTAGTCTGTTCGGCTGTTTAGTACTTTTTCATAGTGGATGCTTATTTATGTGATAAAAATCTTATCACTGCATGCTCGTTACCATATGTTCATTGACATACCTCTGTATCTACACTCTTTTGACTATTTATTTTTAAATGCTGATTGAGTGATTAGGTCATTGGCCACTGCCTAGGAATTGATATGTATTTTTGCTGCTACTTTGAAAAAGATACAGTTCTAAGTACAAAAATATGCAAAAGTACATAACACATATCACTGACTTTCAAATAATTTATCATAATTCATTTTACAGAAAAAAGTAATGAGCAATAAATGTTTCCTGATGTTTTGTATGATCCTTTTTAAGGCAGACACCATTACTTTAAATGGTGAATTTTACTCTAAGCACATACTATATACTTAGTATAGTATTTACTACCTGGTATCTTATTCATACATGTATGCCAGCTTTCATATCACCAGAGACCATTGATTACCACAGAGAACACAAACTATCCATAGTTGTTCTGGGCTTAGTAACCAAAATAGTATGTGTATGTAGTGGGTGCATATGTAACGTGTGTGTGGTGTATGTGTGCAAGGAGATTAAAAGAAAGAGCAAAAGATAGTGTCGGAGAGTCTAAGAAAACTTAAAAACAATTTTCAAATCTGCTGTTTATTCCAAAAAGCAAACTAATAATATCTGTTAATTTTATCTTGAGATTGAGAGAGCAGTCTTTTAATTCCTGTTTAGTTTTCATCACTTTGAAATAATTTAAATATAAAATAAAAATTTAATAATATGTAAGAAAGATCATTAGAAAAACATGTCATATAAATTGAATTAATTACTAATACACTGTTATGGTATGCAACATGGCAGTAACTCAGAAACTTTGTATTTTTTTATTTCAAAAACACAAGCCTATTTATTGCTCTTTTTGGGCTTCAGTGTATTTAAAACTGAACTTATAAAATAATTTAGAACAGAACAATCAAAGTAGAGCTCCAGATTTGAGACATTTGTTATACTGCTAGTCGCTTCCCATTAAGTAGAATGGAAAAAAGAGAAAATAAATGATTTTAATATTTAGGTGACGGTGTGTGTGGCATAAGTTAAGCATTTAATGTTACTTTAGAAATATTTGACATATATCGCAGGTGAACTTACACAGATTTGTTTATTGCTATTTGAATTCATTTGTTCATTTATCACCTATTGAACAATTTTTGACACCATAGTGCTGAAGAATCTGTTAAACATGGAATCAAAGAATAAGCTACATTTCTTATCCGTTAATATTCAGTAATAAGAAAACCAAGAAATCCTCTAAATCATTGTCTATAAAACCGACAAAACATAACAGAAATTACTTTCATAATATTCAAAGATGATGGGGTTTCCCTAAAGGGTTTCGATTACATGCTTTGCATTTGTTTACCTTGTATTTGACTATGTATGTGACTTATTTAATATAGCATAAAAAATACACAATGAAAATACTAATAATTAATGTTAATTAAAAATGTATGTGCTTATTTTATATGTGTTATCACTAATATTTAAATCACCTTTTCATGATGGATAATGTCATAAATATTTAATATCCCCATTCTTCAGTGTTCAAATTAAGCAAATTCCCAGAGCATGTATACATTTTACTGCTCGAGACAGGATTTAAACATAAGCCTAACCACAGGCCTATATTCTTTCCATTATCCCATACAGCTTCTAGG
Organism: Colobus angolensis palliatus; assembly: GCF_000951035.1. Classification (NCBI taxonomy): domain Eukaryota; kingdom Metazoa; phylum Chordata; class Mammalia; order Primates; family Cercopithecidae; genus Colobus; species Colobus angolensis. The sequence continues at coordinate 1,313,342 of NW_012117766.1, forward strand.
ATGATTAAGAGTGTTTGTCTGTTTGTGTGTATCTACACAAAAGCAATAATATGTTTTAATTAACTCTTTCCAGATTGTATTAAAGAATAGTTCAAAGAAAGTAAAATATTGATCTGTGATATATTCTATTCCTTTCAAACATGCATTATAAATCTAGAGTTAAGTCACATTACAGAGTCATCAAAATAGAATGAAAAATATTAAAATTATTTTATATTTATTTATTTTTTCATTTGTTATAAAATATAACTTTTTCTAGTTAATAAGCAAGATTTGTTGATGACTGTAAACTGCCATTTTATAATTGATGTTAAATGATAAACAATTTTAAATATATAATAAACATTTATGCTGCCACCAATGATATGTAATTGAGTCTGTATTCATATTTCATCTCTCAATATAAAGTCATATGCATATGCTTTATTCTCTTTCATCCTTTTAAAATTACTTTTAAATTATATTTGTTTCTATTAGAATTATTTATCAAAATTTTGCTAATTTGTTTAGTCAACTTCAAGACAAAATTAGAAACCCAAAAATAATGCTTCATCTTTCAATATCAATGGAGAGCAAGTTGATATGGTAGATGCTCCCAATGAAGATATACATCTCAAAGTATGTGACCATAAAAAGCAAAGCTCAACAGAGACTCAATGTATTAACAGTTATCTTGTTTACAGACATTAAGGCAAGATCACAGTAACGGAGGTTCAAGCCACTATCTTTCTCTTCAATTATTGTGATAGACCCATAATGGCCTCTTTGGTGTTTATTGCAATGTCCAAGTAATCTCCAATCTCAGAACTTATGAATTTGCTACCCTTTATGACTGGAGAATTCTTATCCTAGATATCCACATAGTGTGGTTCTTCATTTACTTTAGCTTCCTGCTCACATTTGGAGAGAGATTTCCTCTACTATAAAATACCAACTCCCCTTATGGACCCTAGTGTTCTCTACTCTCCCCAGTCTGTTTTATTTTATTCATAGCACATGTAACTACAGGACATGTAATATGTCTATATTTTTATTTTGTTATTGCCTTGTTCCCCTACATTAAAGCAAGCTTTCAAAGCAGATATTCCACTAATTTTTCACTGCTATGTCCACTATCTAGAATAGTGTATATTTGACAGGCCAAAGCCATATGAGTCTGTGTGTGTGTGTGTGTGTGTGTGTGTGTGTCTATATATATATATGAACTATGTGTTCACAGAAAGTAAAATCTTTCATGTATTACAATTAAGTGTTATTTATAAGAATACCTAATTTAGGAGAATTACAAAAAAAGTTAAACACAGTTGAAATAGGAGGAAAATATTAGGGTATGTATAGGTAATACATTATTTAATTTAAAAAGATTATATATATGATATATTTACATTATCTATATATTATATATATATGAAGAGAAAGATAGTGGCTTGAGCATTCATTATTATGATCCTGTCTTAAAGTCGATAAATAAGATGACTTTTAATACATTGAGTTTAATATATATATAGAATGTGTTAATTTCTACGCATTTGTGGATTTTCTTGTTTTTGAAAATTTGATGTAAATCTAGAGAATAAAAGTGTTTTTTATAGCAGGAAAACAAGCTATATCTTGAATAAATTTTTCTTTCTGATCACCCAAAATCAAATTGATATTTTTATTCTCTTTAAAACATATTCCTAATTGCATCACCATTTTATTTGGTCAGACTAATTGTTTATTTTAGTAGTTAATGAGTAATATTAATTTAATATTGATTTGTATTAAATTAGTTTTAAACCTATTATTTTGTATAATTTAGACATAAATTAACAGTGATTTACACAAGTTATGCTTTATTGATTTAGAATAGTAAAATTATGAACCATTTTAACTTTAAAGAAATACATTTCTGATTCATTCGAATAATTATTTCATAATTATTTTTATATTTGAGAAAAAAAATTCTCTCTTAAATTAACAGTAATTTATCCTGTTCTAAGTTTTTAGATTTATATAGACAATGTATCCTATTTCATCTGGTTTACTTTTTCTATTTTCTAATACCAGGATATTTGAACAAGGACAGGATTTGAGTGCAAGTACAATTCAGATGACAGAATCCATAATATAAAAGAAGCATAATATCAAATTCAGCTCTTATGTTAATAACCACTGCAGAAGTTTCAAAATTCACAGCCAGGCCTTTCTTCCTCTGCGAATTTCAGCAACAAAGATGTTAGATTCTGATTTGATGATACTATAGTTCCAACAATTAAATATAATTGGTTGAAATTTATCCTATAGAAACATGTCATAATTTATAATAAAATGCCTCAATAATGTTTTCAGTTAACTTACAATTCTAAACTTGAATACCAAACACCAGAATAGCTTACCTAGAATACATTTAGACTTTTGTAGTACTGAGTACATACTTGTTTGCACACATTTTTATATGTGAACATTGCTTGAGCAAATGATGTTTAACAACACCTAAGTCATTTTTTCATTTCTCTGTAATGATAAAGTTATTTAAATATACAGATATATCATCAGCAACCATATTGACATAGAGAGAAAGGAATTTAGTACACAACCGAGTACCCTGACTAGATAGGGCCAGATATTTGGTAGAAAATGGTTTAGAGATTATAGTGAATAAAACAAAGAATATGGGGCTCCAAAGGGATAATAATTCAGAAATATATGCCAAAAAGATTTTTCAGATACAGCATTTTTCATGTTTATTCCTTGTTTTAATGATTTGGGAAGTGAGGACATTATTAACTAACATAAGCAAAATGACCTCATTTTACTTTATTTTATAGCACTGAGGATGAAGCTTGAGTAATGACATACATCTTAAAGACTAGCTGAAATAAACAGAATCATCAAAATCATTGTGCAATTCAGCTGTCAGTAGAATTGGTTGTTATTTGTTATGTTAAGAGATACAATGGCATTTTGCAAATCTATTTATGGCTTCCGATTATCAAAGTCTATGACATGAACTTGAGTTCAGATCCATTTCTTAATATAAATTTTAATCATTCCCTCCATTATGAGGTCCCAGTCATGGAAATAAAAAATTGCATCAAGAATAATTTTATATTATTAAAGAAAACAAATGCACTTTTTCTAAACATTAACCAAGTGCAGGACTTCAGAATTTGAAAAATAACATCAGAAAAGGTCACATTCACAAATGCATGCAATCCAAATAACTGAAAAATTGAAACGAAGAAACAAGCCTTATTTAATACATATTAATTAGTTCAAATCATTAACAAATACACAATATTCAATATTCAGGTTTTGTTTTGTTTAGTTTAGTTTTGTTTTGTTTTGTATGAGATGGAGTCTCATTCTGTCGCCCAGGCTGGAGTGCAATGGCATGATCTCAGCTCACTGCAACCTCCACCTCCTAGGTTCAAGCAATCCTCCTTCCTCAGCCTCTTGAGTAGCTGGGACTACAGACACCCATCACCATGCCTGGCTAATTTTTTGCATTTTTAGTAGAGAGGGGGTTTCACCGTGCTAGTCAGGATGGTCTCGATCTCCTGGCCTGGTGATCCACCTGCCTCAGCCTCCCAAAGTGCTGGGATTACGTGTGTGAACCAGTGCACATGACCAGTATTCAGTCTTAATGCTGCTTCCTGTACACAGCATAGTCCAATATTCCCCGGACAAAATTGTGTGCTGCGCAATGTATTACAATAGCTCTCCACAAAAGCACTTTCCAATTCAAATTATACTGCATATCGACATATACTTTCTTGAGAACCACAGAAGTAGTAGAAAGGACAAAAGGGTCGAGAGGCTGTAATTTCATCATTAAATGATTGACTGAAGAGGAGTCCAGTTCCAGATCACAAGTCATTTGCATGACAAGTATTAGGGTTAAAGATTTGAAAAATCTACATGAGATTCCAAAAGACAATATTCGTGGAGACTTGAATACTGCTTATTTTAATCTGCATTTAAAAGCCTGCCTGATTCACAGCATATTTTTTTCCCAAAAAAAAAAAAAAAAAATGAAAAGTATAAATCTTACATTAGCTCCATTATTGTAAGGCAATTTTAATATATCTACTTTTATGAAGATTTTGTAAGATTTTATGTAGATTTGTATCTTGGTCGCATATGCATTATTTTATAAATAATTAAAATTTGTGCATCAAGTGTTTTTACTAGGTATATGGGGCATAAGGGGTACCATATGGATAATATTTAATTTAAAAAAGGAGAGATACATTTAATATATAAGGCAATTTTATCAGAGGCATTTTGCATGTACAATTTATAAGAGACCTTAGGATCTGAGCAGGGAACACTAACACAACTCAGAAACTAACAACATATAACCACCTCTCAAACTAGGAAGGAAAGCCAATGGGAAGTGCTATTAGAATTGGAGCACAATGGCTGGCATTACTCAGCAGAACTGTAAGGCTGGAAGTCTGGTGACAGCTAGTTTTATGGAGGAGATTCATTCACTGACACAGATGCTGCCCACATATACAGGGGACAATACTGCATTCCATTCTTCCACTGGTTCTTCCCATGAGGAAAATCTAGCTGGAAGTGAGCTGCTAAGGCCACCTTGGAAATATCCCTATTGCAGTCAACCTAGCTGCAGTAAAGACCAGGACACAGGATTGGCAAAGAAAAAATTCTCAGCCATGCAGGTTCAGGAAAGGCACTCTACCCCTCTTGTTCTACCTTGCGTGCATTTTAATTTTTGGCATGTTTGTCTCAAAAAAAAAAAAAAAAAACAAAAAACAAAGCCTTTACATTTCTGCCTAATATGAGACATCTACACTTGAATAAAGAAATGGTCTCTTTCCTTCTACCCGGGAAGTATCTCAAAGACATATCCATTTCAAGTTTAATTTTTCCAGGTGAAATAACCATCTGCTGTAGCTTCTCATGATATATCAATGACCTATGAACTAAATGTTAAATCAACCTAATCAATACTCTTCATTCAAAGTAGTGGAGGAAAGGAAAAGGGGAAAAGAAATGTATATATTGTTGCTACAGAACTCATTTTTGAAACAGAACACAAATTTGCATTTATTGTTTCCTGTTTAACCACGTATATCATTTTTCTGTTGTCTTCAGTTGGAATATTAGCTCTTATTTATTTTGTTATTTTCCCTGATAAGACAACTTTATTCTTAAAACATCTGACATATTAGTAGTACAATATTTATTACATTACTCAAATATTTCAGTGATCTTTAATGTAGGACATGAACTCATGAAGTGGTACAAGAAATCGCCAGAGTTCCAAGCATTGTTTTACTTCCAAGTATTGTGTAGTAGCAAGTAAAACTTTCCTCGATAAAACATGCCTATCTATATCTATGTCTATCTCTATATCTATACCTATATCTATCATGACTGGAAGAATATTCAAGTATAAAGCCTCAAGAATACCAAAATATCCCCAAAGCAGTATCAAATCTATTTTAATAAGATTGCTGTTGTTTCCCTGATAGAAATATTCTTGTTTGAAAACTAAAACCTATGGAATTGCAGACCGAAGTTGCAGGGACAGGAAACCAAAAATCTCAAAGTACATTATTTGATATAATGGTAGGATGGGTCATTTTAACATTTATCTCTTGGTTCTCTAATCTATGTAATCTGGCCTATGGTAAAAACAGTACCTTAGACTTGTAATTGATGACAAAAAAATGCAGAAAAAATTACCAACGTCGCTGGGTATCGTTGCCATTTGGCACTGTGACTGACCCTTCAGCTGGCCTGTTAAATTCCATTAGGCCAGCTTCTTCTGCATCATGGGGTACGTGGTATGCTCATATGATTACCCTTCTACTGAATGCCCAGAATGAACAGAAGCCAACAGTAAGCTAAACACTCAACATGGCACCATTACTCAGAAAGAATATCCAACTACCCAATGGCAGGGTAATTATAATGCGTCTGTCCATCACTGAGGGGCAGCAATCTGGCTTACTTGAAGAAATGCCACTGAAGATAGAAAAGTAGGAAAATAGATGTATTGATTTCTACATTCATTTTTCTTTCCAATGCTTGCTAAAGCCTCCCACTTGTCAAATTCAGTTAGAAATTATGAATCATTTATACACAGGACATCCTTAATCCATTATGCAACAAGTCTCACCAACATTTGTATTTGGAATTTGTGAGAGCACAGTAGAACCGCAGCAATCCAAACTGCACAGCTATTCTTCCATTCTTTTTGTGGTTCAGATAAATGCTTTTCCTTTTTTCTACTTTTAGAAAATAACAACTTTATCAAGATATAATTCACACATCATAAAATCCACCCTTTCAAAGTCTATAATTCAGTGATTTTATATATGTTTACCAAGTTGGATGATCATCACCACTATGTAATTTTAGAACATCTTTATCATCCAAAAAAACCTTTGTACCCATCAATAATCACTCTCCATTTTCTCTCCCAACCTCAGGCAGCCAATAACCTACTTTCTGTCTCTATGGATTTTCCTGTTCTGGATATCTCCCATTAATAAAATTATGCAATATGTATGTATCATTTTATGATAGACTCCTTGTACTAAGCCTAATGTGTTCAAGGTTCACTCATGTTGTAGACACCTTAGTTGTTTTTATATTTTATTATTAATAATAATTCTGCTATAAATACTCATGTACACATTTTTTGTGGGGACATATGTTTTCATTTGTCTTGGATATATGCATAAGAGTGAAAGTGATGGGCTGTTTAGTAACTCTATGTTTAACCATTTGAGAACCTGCCAAATTGTTTTCCAAAGCAAGTGTGTCATTTTATGACCCCATCAGCAATATATGAGTCTTCCAAATTTTCCACAACCTTACCAATAGTTCTCAGTATCTATCTTTTTACTTTTAAACATTCTAGTGAGTGCAAGGTAGAATAACATTACCCCTTTAATTTGCATTTCACTAATGAGTAATGAGACAAAAGAAAAGATCTACTGATATGCTTATTGAACATTTACATATTTTCATTGATTAAATGTCTATTGAAATCCCATTTAAAAAATTGTTAATGCTGAATTGTAGTTTTATATTAGGTGGAAAGGAGATCTTTCCATACATAGAAAACAAATACTTTATCAGATATACATTTTACAAAGATTTTCCCATTCAGTGGGTTGTTTCACTTTCTTAATAGTATACCTGAAACACAAATGTTTTTAATTTTGATAAAGTTAATTTTATTCATTTTTTTCTTATATTGCTTATACTTTTGATACTATGTAAAATAAGCCACTACCTAATCCAGTATTACGAAGATTTACCCAATTTTATTCTTACAGTTTTACAGTTTTTGTTTTTATGTTTAGGTATATGACCCATTCAGAGATAATTTTCTGTATGGTGTGGATAAGAATACAACTTCTTTGACTTGCACGTGGATAACCATGTATTCTACTGCCATTTGTTAAAATGACTACCCCTTTCTCCATCAAATTTTCTTGGCATTTAGTCAAAATGAATTATTATTATTATAAAAATAAGCATTTCGTTCTAAACAGTTAAATATATTATTGATGTCTATATTTACTCTTCTGCCAGTGCCTCACTGTCTTGATTACTGCAGCTTTGTTTTGTGTTTTGAAACTGATGATTATGGCCTCTGCAAATTTATTTATCTAAGATTGTTTTGGGTATACTAGGCATCTATATAAATCTTTTAGGATCAGATTATTTTGGGTATACTAAGCCCCTTGCATAAGGCTTTTAGGATCAGCTTGCCTGGTCTGCAAAGAAGTCATTGGGATTTTGATAGGGATTGTGTTTAATCTGTGGATAATTCTGAGAAGTATTGCCATTGCCATCTTTACAAAGTTAAGTCTTTATCTACAAACAAAGGATGTTTTTTCCATTTATTTTGGTTTTCTTAAATTATTTCCCATTATGTCTTGTAGCCTTTTTTCATGTTAATACAACATGTTTATTTTCTTTTTGCATTAGTCTTTATTATGATGGATTTAAATACATGTGTTTAAAAGGTCAGTCTAAAGCATGCCTCTTTACAGAGGCACACGCTTTTCACAGAGAAGTGAAAGTGCAGGCTTGTTACATAGGGAGACCTGTGTCATGGGGGTTTGTTGTACAGATTATTTCCTTTCTAGGTATTAAGGCTAGTACCCATTTTTAATTTTTCCTGATCCTCACCCTCCAAAAGGTTCCAGTGTGTGTTGTTTCCCACTCTGTGTCCATGTGTTCTCATCATTTAGCTTCCACTTATAAGTGAGAACATGCAGTATTTGGTTTTCTGTTCCTATGGTCACTAAGGATCATGGCCTCCAGATCCATACAAGCTCCTGCTAAGGACATGATTTCCTTCTTGTTTACGGGTGCATGGTATTTCATGGTGTATATGTACTGCATTTTCTTTATCCAGTCAATTGTTGATAGGCATTTATGTTGATTCCATGTCTTTGCTATTGTGTATAATGCTGCAATGAATGTTCACATGCATGTGTCTTTATAATAGAATGATTTATATTCCTTTGGGTACATACCCAGTAGTGGAATTGCTGTTCTTTTAAAAAATGTTTTAAGTACATAATATTTGTACATTTTTATGGGATACATGTGCTATTTTCATACAAAAATATGGTGTGTATTGATCAAATCAGGGCAAATGGGATATCCATCACCTCAAACACATTATTTCTTTATATTTGGAGCATTCCAAATCCGCTCCTCTAGTCCTTTTTGAAATATACAATAAATTATTGTTAGCTATAATCATACCAAGGTGCTACTGAACATTAAGTCTTATTTCTACTAACTTCTTTTTGGTACCCAGTAACCATCCTCTCTTCCCCTCACTGCCCCCCATTACCCTTCTGATACTCTGGTAACCATAATTCTACTTTCCACCTTCATGAGATAATTTTTTTTAACTCCCATGTCTGAGTGAAAACATGCAATATTTATCTATCTGACCTTGGCTTATTTCAGTTAACAGTGTTCTCCAGTTCCATCTATACTGTTGCAAATGCCAGGATTTTATTCTTTTTTTTATGGCTGAACAGCATTCTACTGCATATATGTACCACTTTTTTTTTTTGTCCATTCATGCAGTGATGGATAATTAGGTTGATTCCATATTTTAGCTATTGTGAATAGCACTACAATAGATGGAAATGCAGATATATCTTCGATATGCTGATTTTCTTTATTTTGCATTTATATCCAGCAGTGGGATTGCCAGATCATATGGTAATTCTATTTTTAGCTTTTAGAGGAATCTCCATATTGCTTTCCATATTGCCTGTACTAATTTACTTTCTCACAGTATACAAGCATTCTCTTTACTCTGCATCCTCATTAGCATCCATTATTTTTTGTCTTGTGGACAAAAGACATTTTAATAGGAGTAAGATAGTATTATTTGTAGTTTTAATTTTCATTTCCCTGATAATTAGTGATGTTGAACATTTTTTCACATACTTTTTTGGCCATTTGTATGCCTTCTTTTGAGCTATGTCTACTCAGATCATTCAGACTTCTTAAATTGGATGGTGATGATGACTATAATTAATTGCTATTGAGTTGTTTGACCTCCTTATATATTCTGGTTATTAATAGCTTGCCATTAATATTCAAACTTGAATAGTTTGTGTACAAATCTTTAATATTTTTACTCCAAAAGATTCTACGTATTTTATTCTATTTGATTATAAAAATGAAAATGTTTTCTTAAATTCATTTTCAGAATTTTCTTTGTCGTATGTAGATATGCAGCTTTTGTGTGTGTATTCACTATTCTTAATCTGAATACCTTTAATTTATTTTTCTTGAATATTTGCCTTGTCTATAACTTCCACTACAGTGCTGTAGAAATTAGAGAAATGGACGTATTTGTCTTTTTTTTCTGATTTTAGGGAAATCTTTTCATATTTTATCATTAAATATGATATTAGCAGCAGAATTTTTTTGGTCAATGGCCTTTATCAGTTTGCAGATACTCTCTTTCGTTACTAGGTTTCTGAGTGTTTTTTCAATTATGATTGTTGAATGTTTTCAAGTACTTTTGATATACCTATTTAAATTGTCATGTAGTTTTTGTCTTTTCCTCTATTTATATGGTGTTTTTCATTGATTACTTTTCAAATATTATACAACATTGCATTCCTGGAGAAACCCATTGGGTCATGTTATTAAATATTTTGAGATTTGGCTTGCTAATATTTGTTGAGAATATTTCTTTCTATATCCATAAGGAATATTGGTCAGTAGTTATATCTTCTTGCAATATATTTACCTTGGTTTAATATCAGAGTAACAATGACCTAAAGATTTGCTGCGTGATTTTGTCTTTGCTTCTGTTTTTTGGAAGAGTTTATGATTTGTATTAATTATTTTAAACACTTGATATAATCGCCAGTGGGGCTAAGTGTATGCTACATGTTTATTGTTGTAGTTTTGTGTCTGTTTTGGTGAAAAATTTTTAATTACAATTAACTCTCTACGTGTTATAGAACTATTTAGATTTTGGATTTCTTGTTGAGTCAAATTTAAAAGATTACATAGTTCTATGAATTTGTTCATTTTATCTAGTTTTTCATAGTATTTATTTTTATTATTTTTAGTTCTGTAAGATTATTAGTGATGCACTCTCATCTATTTCTGAATATAATAGTTTGGGTATTCTATTCTTGAGTAGTCTAAATAATGAAAAATACATACATAAATAAATAAATAGTCAATTTTGATAACCTTTTTTTAAAAACAAACTTTGATTTTGTTGATTTTCTCTATTATATTTCCATCCTGTTTTCTATTTATTTGCACTCTAATCTTTATACTGCATGCCTGCTGCTTTTTTTTTTTGAATGTTGATTGCTCCTATTTTTTTAGTCTTTTAGTATAACATGTTACATTGTTAATTTGAGATCTTTCTCATTTTATCTTGTGAACACATGTAACTATACATTTCCCTCTGAATGCTGCTTTTGCTACATTCTATAAATGGTATGTTATATTTACATTTTCAGTGATATAAAAGTTTCCTATTTTTAATTGTATATCATGTTTGACTCATTTATTACTGAAGAGTGACTGCTTTTATTTTCATGAATATCCTTTTCAATTATTTTATTACATTTTTTCAGAGAAAGTAATTTGCATGAATTTAATTCTTTCAATTTATTGAAGTTCGCCTTGTGAATTAACATATAATCGCCTTTGTAAAGTGTTCTCTGTGTGTGTGTGTGTGTGTGTGTGTGTGTTTTTGGGGGTTACCTCTACCCCAAAACAGCAGAGTGATCTATACCTATCTACTCCGTTTTGTTGATTTATACTATTGTTCACGCTTTCTATTTTCAAGCTGGTGTTCTATGTATTACTAAAAGTGGAGTATGTAAGTCTGCAACTATCATGATAAAATTATTAATTTCTTTTTTAAACTATGTTAGTTTTACTTCATGTATTTTGGAGCTCTAATTTTTGGTATATATATATATGTTTATAATTATATTTATTTCTGATGTATTTACAGTTTTATTATTACAAATATACATATATTTGTGTTTACTATTAATATATTATATCTTTTTCTATTATTTAGCTTTCAGTTTATTTGTGCATTTCAATAAATACCTTTAAGCTCATCTTAATTCAGTGAATAACAATGTTAATTGAGATTCTTGGATTTGTTGATTAATTTTTTAAATGAAATTAGGAAAGTTTCCAAACATCACCACTCAGATATTTTTTCTGTACCTTTCTCTTTACACTCTGTTTCTGGAATTCTCATTTTTCATATGTTGGTATATTTGATGGTGTTCCCACAGGTCTTTGAGATTCTGTTTGTATTTTATCATTGTTTCTTTTCTACCTCAGGCTTGGTAATCTTATTTGATCTACCATTAAGTGTATTGATTATTTTATCTGTGAAATCTATGCTGTTCAATACCTCCAGGGACTTTTTAAATTTTTTTAATAATAAATTTTATGTAATATAAACAAAATTTTATTTTATTTAATATAATTTTATTTAGTTTTATTTATGCACTCCAGCATTTATATTTTTTACGTTTTACATGTAATTCTCTCCATTTTGATGCTGTGTACTTGATGATGTCATTTTCATATTTTCTTTACATTTAGATGGTTTCCTTGGATTTTAAAAAAAATTTATAATAACCAATTAAAGTATTTTTACTAAAAATCCCAAAATCTTGAGGGCTTCTTCAACAATGTTTTGTATTTACTGCTTTTATTCTTTAGGTATTAGTTATACTTTCTTATTTCTTTGCATATTCATAACTATTGATTTCAATGGTTGCTTAATAACTAGATATTATATCTAATATAATGAGGTCTATATAAAAATCCAACTCCATTTCTCCACTAGATTTTGCTCGTGGTAGTGTTTGTTGTTGATTTGGCTTTTTTTTTTTTTTAAATGGACTTTCTGGAGTAATTCTGTAATTTTTTTTCATCTGACACCATGAAATTTTTTGCTTGACAAGTGTTAGCTTAGAGGTTAAGTCATTATTGAACAAAAATTTTCTTAAATATCTTAAATCAATAAGCTTCCCCAAACCTTCCAAAAGATGTCTAGGGGTGTGTGTCTGTGTGTGTGTGTGTGTGTGTGTGTGTGTGTGTGTGTGTGTGTGTGTCTGTGTTGAGGCATTCTTTCATGCTCCAGCACTTTATGACTCTTCATTAACTTTCACTGACTACTTGTTCAGAAGCTCATGGTCATATCTGAAAGACTCTTGCCTTCTCAAGTCTTTCCTCATCGTGTACATAACCCTACCCATATGAATTACTTTCAAGATCTCAGTGATATATTTCAAGCTCTTCAAAGTTTCTTATGAACATCATATTTTTGATATTATTTTGTTTGAATTGTTTTCTTTTGCTAGACAGTCTCTTGTTTGTCCCAACTTGTATTGCCTCCACATGCATCATACTTTTTCATTTTTTTTTTTTTACCTTAAGTTCTAGGGTACATGTGCACAATGTGCAGATTTGTTACGTAGGTATATATATGCCATGTTGATTTGCTGCATCCATCAACTTGTCATTTACATTAGGTATTCTCCGAAAGATATCCTTCCCTCATCACCCCACCCCATAACAGGTCCCAGGGTGTGATGTTCCCCTCACTGTGTCCATGTGTTCTCGTTGTTCAACTGCCATCTATGAGTGAGAACATGAGGTGCTTGGTTTTCTTTCCTTGTGATGGTTTGCTTAGAATTATGGTTTCCAGTTTCATCTATGTGTCTGGAAAGGACATGAACTCACCCTTTGTTATGGCTGCATAGTATTCCATGGTGTATATGTGCCACATTTTCTTAATCCAGTCTATCATTGATGGACATTTGGGTTGGTTCTAAGTTTTTTCTATTGTGAAAGTTTTTTCTAGTGTGAATATATTCAGAAAACCCCATCATCTCAGCCCCAAATCTCCCTAAGCTGATAAGCAACTTCAGCCAAGTCTCAGGATACAAAATCAATGTGCAAAAACCACAAGCATTCCTATACACCAATAATAAACAGAGAGTCAAACAATGAGTAAACTCCCATTCACAATTACTACAAAGAGAATAAGATACCTAGGAATCAAACTTACAAGGAATGTGAAGAACTCATCAAAGAGAACTACAAACCACTGCTCAGTGAAATAAAAGAGGACACAAACAACTGGAAGAACATTTCATGACTGTGCATAGGAAGAATCAATATTGTGAAAATGGCCATACTGCCCAAGGTAATTTATAGATTCAATGCTATCCCTATCAAGCTACCACTGACTTTCTTCACAGAGTTGGAAAAAACTACTTTAAAGTTCATATGGAACCAAAAAAGAGCCCACATAGCCAAGACAATTCTAAGCAAAAAGAAAAAAGTTGGAGACATCATTCTACTTGACTTCAAGCTATACTACAAAGCTATAGTAACCAAAACAGTATGGTAGTGGTACCAAAACAGATAAGTTGACCACTGGAACAGAACAGAGGCCTCAGAAATAACACCACACATCTACAATCATCTGATCTTCGGCATCACATGTTTAATGTTAAACAATTGTCAGTGATTTTTTTTTTTTTTCTTCAAATACTGTTGGTTCCAGGTGAGGTGTCAGAGCAGCAGCAAGAGAAGTGATTCACAAGAAGAATTTATCAACAACATTATAGGTATGAAGGGAAAAGTTTTATTAGATTAAAAGAATGCTGTAGAAGAGTGAAGCGAGGAGCCTCATCAAGAGAGGACTGAGTGAGTCACTGTGGATTTTTCTTAGAGGTGTTTATGGACCCTAAAGCAGGATTTTGAGGGAAATGTGGATCATATTAGCCACATAAGTCACGATAATAATTACACTTGTAGTAGAAATTTTGGTGCCTTGATGTCAGCAAGAGTTGCACAATGATTTTCGACATTCATGAATTCCAGAGATGTTTGAAATTCGTTATTTATAAATTGATGGGAAAGAAGCCTGGAACCAGATGCCACATTAACATAACAGGAAAGTATAATTACTTCTAAATCTATCAGATAAGGAATTTTGCCTCTGGATGGCCTGTTTGGTGGTCACCAGGTGATCTTTGCTCGCCTCATTTTCTCCCTGACAAATATCTTGGTCAAATCTTTTATCCTTTATGTTTCCCCATGCTCCGTTTACCTGCTGCCAATTAGGGTCTCAAGAAAGGGAAAATGGCAAGGTGAAAAGGGGTGTTGAGTCTGTCTGTCTTCTTCCCGTTGAAATGACGTTGAAAGAATAAGTTGCATTTTCCCTTTCTTGCTCTCTCTCATGAAGCAAATGAAGAGTCATGAACAACTTATTCATGGGGGGAAGACCGGATTCCTTCAAGAGGCCCCATGTAAATGGAAGTTGCTATTGCAGGCTGCTATTGGGACTGTGTAGTCATCTGTAAGTGGAATCATTGTAATCTGGAAGATATAAACTTAATCAGAGCATTTAAAAAGCAGGGACCAAATATTAAAAGAATGATGAAGAATAAAGGTCCTAGGAATGGGAGAAGCCATGTGATTTTTGGAAATGAATTAGTAAAGGTTTTGGCCCAGTCAAAACCTGGTTTTGGTTCCTCTGGGAAAGTGTCTGTAGCCATGCAGCTTGTTTAAAAATTTATTGAATATTAGTTTCCACTATTTTAGAACCATTGATGTAAGTGCAACAGGATTTATTGATGACATCACAGACTCCTACTTGTTCAGATAGGAAGTAGAGTTTGTCTATTATCAAAAATTATTCCTGCTAGTGAGTCTAAAGCTTTTTCTAGCACCAAAAATCTTACTCCAGTTCTTGCTTAGGCTATGATAAGGGAGGTAGTAAGTTCCTGTAATGTGATTTAATAGTAAATAAAACCTCCTTAAGGGGTGAGAGTTGTGATAGTTCCTACAACACTAGCCACAATAAGTCTTAGGGCTCTTTTTTTCTTCTTCTTCTTCTTTTTTTTTTTTTTTTTTGGTAGAATGGGATTCTAGATTGAGAGTTATGTTTAAGACAGCAATTTGGGTGGGAGATACTGCACACAGAGTACAACCCCATAATACAGAGAATTATCAAAATAAGATAGGGCTAAACCTTTAACAGGGTTTAAATAATTATAAGCAGTGCTGCAAAACCATAGGAACCCTGGAAGGGCAGTTAATATATTTTTGAGGCTTCTTGGAGTAAGAGGGCCATGCTGCTAACCCTCTTAAACAGGGGGCCATCCCTGGGATAGTACATTTAAAATTTTTGAAATACATGCTATAGGGTGCTTAGAAGAACCAAGATTTTGGGCTAAGACTCCCAAAGCTATTCCCCTCCATCTGTGTACATACAAAAAGAAAGGTTTAGTCAGGTCTAAGGAGGGTAAGGTCAGGGCTGAGATGAAAATCTCTTTTAAAGTGTTTAGAGCATGCTTCATACCATTACTCCTACATAGAGGTCCTCCCCAGTTCCCTTGAGGGCCTCATATAAAGATTTTGCTACTAATCTGAAGGAAAAAATCTGTATTTTCCAAAACCTGACCATATTTAAAAAGGACTGAAGCTATTGTTTATTTCCTGGGTGACACGGTTTGGCTCTGTGTCTTCCCATCCCGCCAAATCTAATGTTGAATTGTAATCTTCATTGTTGGAAAAGGGACCTGGTGGGAAGTGATTGCATCTGGGGCTGGATCCCCCCTTGCTATTCTTATGATAGTGAGTGAGTTCTCATGATATCTGCTTGATTATAATCCAGGAATAGAGATAGATGTGCTTGTTCTTGCCCTTGCCCTTGTTCTTCAGGGCTCCCTTGTCAGGTAGGCTGGTGAGGTTATAGCTGTAATAGTCTAGAAGGAAGACACACCTTCCCCACAATGAGAGAGAAAGGAACACTCACTCTCCCAATGACCCTCCTATTTACAATAAGGACAGGGTTCCAGGGGTAGCTTGTAACCCAGAGACTTGGGACATTCTCTACCCCAGTGTCCTGGATTCCTGTAGTGATGAGAGGCCCCTGTTCTGTTAGTGTTATAAGGACAAGCCTTGGGGTAATTAGCTAACAAAAAGAATGTGCCAATGCCATGGCCATGTAATATGCTTGGCAATGGCTTTTTTTCTCCTTCATTTGAACTTTTCTATTTTTTGTTTCCTCCTGGTTACTGAAAATGTTAAAGGCTACCTTTAGTAAAGTAGGAAAGGAAGTTTGTGGGCCTTGTTCTAAGTTTTAGAGGTTTTATCTGATATCTGGGGAAGCCTAACTTTTTATAAAATATATGGCACAATGGATTGACTCTCAGGGCTTTCAGAGTCTAAATTTCTATATTTATGCATGGCCTCCCCAAGTCTAGCTTGGAAAAGAGAAAGGCTCTCATATGGCTACTGAGTAATTACTGTAATTTAGAAAAATTAATGGGTTTTATTAGAGCCTTTTTCATTCCTTTCAACAAACAAGTTATCATATAATCTTACCTGCCCCTGCATTTGTTTGGATTGGCATCAGTGGCCTGGTACTGCCAATTGGATTCTGTCTCAAAGACAGCTTTTGGCCCAGCTCTATTATCTTTAGGATTATGAACATAAACTTCATTAGCCCAAGCTCGAGCTGAAGACCATATGCATGATTTTTCTTCATGGGAACAGAAAATAGTTAATACCACAAATATGTCTTGCCAGGTTAAATCAGAGGCAATCATTAAAGCCCAAAATTCTTGAATGAATTTCGAGAGATCTTGGCTAAATAAGTCCAACTTAAATTGAATTTGCAAAAGATCAGACATTGGAAAAGAGATATGAATTCAAATTGTTCCCATGTCTCCATTTGCCACCTTGCGGAGAGGCAAAATATTTTTAGAACTTTCCGAGGACTCTCTATTAGTGGCATCTGTGACTCCTGTGTGAACATGTCAGGGGAATAAAGTATCTGGATATGAGGGGATTGATTAGCGGATGGAGCAGATGGAGAGGGTGTAGATAAAGTGGGAGCAGGCTAAGGAGAGTGTAATAGGCAAAAGGAATGCTCATCTAAAACATTAGAATCAGGGAGGGAGGAAGTTTCTTGGACACATACATGACAATTTTCATGTAATTTTGGGTTTTGAGAAAAGCCAAAAAGAGCTGAACATACAGGAACTCTGAATCTTTTCAGAGGTTCCAACAAAATGAGTCTAGTTATAAAATAATATTTCAATCCAAGGTCCCATTGATAGGACAATTTAATTTATTTGACTTTTATATCAAACCCAAGCTGTATTACAAGATAAAATTAATGCTTATTTTTGAGAGTTTGTGTGCAAAAATGTGACCAATATTTAAGAATGCAACCCAAGTGTAAGTCGAATGGAATTGAAGAATGAACTGAACCCATGTTGGGTTTAGATCAGGGACTACAAGATCCCTGAGGTGTCCCTGTGGCTTTTGGACCTCCCTTTTCCCTTTGGCGCACTCTATCCAGGGGTATCGCACCACTGATAGAGGGCCTGCCGTTTCCTGTACGACTAGTTCAGGTGTGCCCTTGTCCGAGCAGTCAGCTCAAAACTAATGTGAAGGAGAACTCTCTCATAATTTGAGATGCAGTGTCTGTGAAAAAGTTGAATCCAAAATTGGGTCCACAACCAGTAGAGTATGTCTGCACAAAGTTGAAATCACTGCTGCTCATTTACAAGCCACGCTTTACAGAGCCTTTAAGTGAAAGTGGACTTGCCACTCTGTTGTACAAGAGCAAATTAGCTCTTTTGTCTTGGCCTTCAGATAACCCTGGGGAGTGGCCCTTAGCCAGAAGCCATTAATTGTCAGAGAGTACTTAAGCTTTTTACTGGCAGTCTGAAAATATAAAAGAACCCTGGCCAGTCCTCCACTCCTAAGGGCAGTGACAGACAGACAGCTTTTCTCCAGGGCTTCAGGATCCCACCAGAACATGGCTCAGCCAGGGACGGTCAGTTCCCAAAATAAAGAACAAGACCGTCAAGGGAAACAAGGAGAAAAGAGAAGGGAGAAATCCCAGTGAAGTCCCCGTATGGGCCACCAAGATGCTGGGCGAGGTGACAGAGCCCCAGCAGGGGAAACTGATTGGCTTGTCAGTAGTAAGACATATTTACCAAAAATGGCATAGATTTGAAAATAAAAATTTTATTAGATAGAAATAATCCTGCAGAAGAATGCAGCAAGTTGTCCAGTAAGAGAAGACCGATCATGCCACAGTGAGTTTTTCTGTAGGGGTATTTATGGACTTTAAAGCACAGCTTGAGGGAAATTTTTAGCATAATAGTCATGTGTGTCAAGATAAATGATTACATTTGTAGACATTTAGTGCCTTGATGGCAGGAAAGGTTTCACAATGAGTTTCGACATGCATGCATTCTGGAGATGTATAGATAGTCTAGTTATTTATAAATTTTTAGGAAAGAAGCCTGGAACCAGATGTCGGCTTTATAACAAGAACATCTAATTATGTCTTAAGTTCCTCAAATAAGAAGTTTTGCCTCTGGATGAACTGTGTGATGGCCACCAGGTGATCTCTGCCGTCCTCAGTTGCTACAGGACCTTTTATCCAGACTGAGATCTGCATCACATTAAATAATTGCAAACTCTAAAAGTGAGACTTTTCTGGAGTACTTCTGAAAGTTAAAACAATATAATTTTCTGCAGATTTTTTTGAAGGAGGTCCATATCATTTCCATACCCTTCAATAATTGCCAAACTGCTGATATCCACAGTATTTGTGATGGCTAAGCTGCTAGTTCTCAAAACTACTCTGGACCTGAGAAAATGGGAATTAAAATAGGGCTAATTAAAATGCCACAGATGTCTTTACTCTTAACAAAGATTCGGTCATTTCGGTTTTCTTTCTTTCTTTCTTTCTTTCTTTCTTTCTTTCTTTCTTTCTTTCTTTCTTTCTTTCTTTCTTTCTTTCTTTCTTTTCTTTCTTCTTTCTCTTTCTTTCTTCATGCTAAAGTAATTTAAATTCATTTAAACTTGATTTTCCATGCTGCTCAGTATTTGTGCAACAAAAAATAAAAACAAATACATATTTCTTATTATAGAGGTTTAGTTAGAAAAACTAATATCTAAAAACAGATATATAAACATTTTTGTCACTGGATATGAAACATATTTTTTAAAAATCAGATAGTATAATAATTTATAACTTATATAAGTTTAAAATATGTCAGTACTTAAAATTTACATCCGTGAAACATTTTACTTTTTTTGGTGAAAGTTCTCTTTTTTGAGTTACCTTTAATATTGAAAAATATATTTTTTTTTTTTTTTTTGAGACGGAGTCTTGCTCTGTCGCCCAGGCTGGAGTGCAGTGGCTGGATCTCAGCTCACTGCAACCTCCGCCTCCCGGGTTCATGCCATTCTCCTGCCTCAGCCTCCCGAGTAGCTGGGACCACAGGCGCCAGCCACCTCACCCGGATAATTTTTTGTATTTTTAGTAGAGACGGGGTTTCACCGTGTTAGCCAGGATGGTCTCGATCTCCTGACCTCGTGATCCTCCCGTCTCGGCCTCCCAAAGTGCTGGGATTACAGGCTTGAGCCACCGCGCCCAGCAACAATATTAAATAACAACAAACAGTAGCACTTTTAAGTATACTAAATCTTTTATCCAGAGTCAAGATATCTTCATGATTATCAACTTAGTTTTTATCAACTGAGATATTTTCTTTGCATATTTTCCATAAAACTGTATCTATGATGATTTTTAAACAAAATTAAACATGAAACATACACACATATAATTCCAAATTGCTGCAAATTTACTATTACAGTTTACCTTACTTCAAACAATTACTATTATTGCATGCTATTATTTTAATTTTTGAAAAAAATGAAATAAAATTTTAAAAATTATAATAGTACATTATCCTAACTAAATCTGACTGAAATAAGCAAAAATATTTAAAATAATTGTACTGTTTTATGCCCTCCAATACCCTATAACTAAAATACAGTAAAAAGATGATAACAATGTTTTGCACCCAATGCTAACTTTAATCAAAGAGATAAAGTGTTGATTTAAAAATGTTATTATCTGCCAAAAATTTTCAGGCAAATTTTCTCTGTCTTATTATTAATAAAAATGCTTTTTCAATACTATTTTGCTGTTTATCAGCAAATTAAATTCTTATCTGTCACATTTTTGCACTTTCTCCAGTATTGTCCTTACACTGAATATAATCTATAACATTAAAAACATAAGCACCTCTAACACATAGCCTCAGTTCATCCTTTGATTTATGTTATTACTTAAATTACATATAAGCCTTTATAAATCTGATCTTATATCTACAGAAAGAGCTCACGTCTGTCCAATTGTCATTCATAAGTGTAAAGGAGGTGTAGTAGTCAGGGTTCTCCAAGACACAGTACTAATGGGTGGGTGTGTGTGTGTGTGTGTGTGTGTGTGGTGAGAGAAAGAGACAGAGAAAGAAAAACACAGAGACAGATACAGAGAAAAAAGAAGAGAGGGAGACAGAGAGAAGTTGATTTTAAGGAACTGGTTCATGTGATTGTGCAGGATTGGAAGTCCAAATTCTGCACGGTAGGCTGGCAGACTGGAAATTCAGGAAACAGTTTATGTTGCAAATGAAGTCTGAAGACAGTCTACTTGTAGAACTTCCTCTTCTTTCGAGGTCAATTCTTTTCTTCAAATCCTTAATGGATATGGATAAAATGTAACTATATTATGGAGAGTAATTTGCTTTACTCATAGTCTACCGATTTAAATATTAATCTTAAATGTTTAAATGTTAAAAATCTTTAAATGTTAAAAAATACCTTCACAGCCAAATCCATGCATGCTTGACCAAATATCTGGGTACTGTGTCCTATCCATGTTGAAACATAAACTTAACCAGGGCACAGGGACAAAAGTACAATTATTATTTTTGAAACCATAAGGTATTTGTATTTCTATTATTTTACAAATACTTGCTTCTAAATTCAGTAGCCTCCTCTCTATTACTTTATCAATTGAATTCACTTCCTAATCAGAAGAAAATGTGATCTCTATAAGAAAACTTTTCCAGATCTCAAATCGTTACTTTATCATGTCCCCATAGCCTACTATTAAAAATGATGCATACTGATGCATATTATTGTTAGAATTTTTAAATATATTCTCACTATTAATTAATTAAGGACATTTGTTACTAGGCATCTAACAAGTATCGGGTAACTGGAAAAGCAAATATGAATAAGACAAACTTTCCTTGAGTAACTTACAATCAAGTGAAGGAGAGAGGAAAATGAAATACCAAAATACAGTATGCTATTGCAGTATGATATTATTTGAAGAGCACATATAAACCACATATAAATCAGCTTTGGGGGCTTAACAAAAAATCACTTCCCTAAGATGAGATTAAGGAAGTAAAGATGACTGAAGTGAAAGACCTCACACAGCCCTACAGAATCAGTTTTCCAGAAGGAAATACAGATGAATTGTGACAAATACAGGAAAGTGGTCTATTAAAATAAGTAACTAGAAATTGGCTTTACATTTGGCACATAGTGGAGAATTTTATTGAACAGATGAAAGGGACTGCTGTCATAATGTACTTCATAGTAAAATAGATGAAAGATGAAGTGAATACCATTCATGGAAAAAAAAAAGCTTATTTGAACAGATTGAATGAGAAGGGTAGGACAATACTATGAAGCATATCTTGGTCTGGAGGAGTTTTTCATTTGAAAAGGAGTTTGTGGATCTTTGATAATTCATGGCTGCCTAGACCAGCTCGGTCGGGGAGACCCTAACCTAGCGACACTAGAGGAATTAAAGACACACACACAGAAATATAGAGGTGTGAAGTGGGAAATCAGGGGTCTCACAGCCTTCAGGACTGAGAACTCCGAACAGATATTTACCCACATATTTATTAACAGCAAGCCGGTCATTAGCATTGTTTCTATAGATATTAAATTAACTAAAAGTATCCCTTATGGGAAACAAAGGGATGGGCCGAATTAAAGGAATAGGTTGGGCTAGTTAACTGAAGCAGGAGCATGTCCCTAAGGCAAAGATCACTCATGCTATTGTTTGTGGCTTAAGAATGCCTTTAAGAGGTTTTCCGCCCTGGGCAAGCCAGGTGTTCCTCGCCCTCATTCCGGTAAACCCACAAACTTCCAGCATGGGCTTTATGGCCATCATGAACATGTCACAGTGCTTCAGAGATTTTGTTTATGGACAATGGAGGCCAGTTACAGCCAGATTTTGGGGGGCTTGTTCCCAACACATGGCATTTGGTCAAAAAGATGAAAGAAATTATGGAAGCTTAAGAAGAATAAAAAGTTAAAATTTTTGCTTTCACATATTTTCACAATGTGTATTTCATATAATTTTTATAGCTTTGCAGAGCTCTCACTGTGATCTTAATAATATATAACTCTTATTGGTTTCTCATGTGAAACAAAGACTGTATGTACCATTGCCCTACTCTAATTCAGCTAATTTAAAGTTAAGTGGGTGTAGCTCATTTTAACTAAAGTATTTTCATATTTTTGTCATCAACAATGTAACAATAGAAAACTTTGTAATTTTGATTCCATTATTGTGCTGTGTTATATTTCTAATTGAACAAATGTATCTGGCATTTAGGAAGGTTCACTGAAAGCAGAAACATATAGAAATTGTATTCATATGCATACATATATGACAGTGGATATGTAATAACCATTTGGGCACCATTTATTCAAAGATAATTATGAAATTCCTACCTAATTCCCTTTTTACTAGTGGTAAAGACACATATAATTAAATTATATAATGAAATTCTGGTTGTAACTTTAGAGATCTACTATTGTGTGAATTGGCACAAGCAGCCAAATTTAAGAGAAATCTGGACTTTGTTGATTTTATTATATTAGTGATTGTTTTACACCTGATTCTCACTCTATCATATTTTTAAATATTGAGGTTAAGTCAACATACAATAAAATGAGCCTATCTTAAGTGTACAATTTAATTAGTTTTGATATTTGTGCACATCTATGTAATCAATACCCTGTTCAGGATGTATCTATCATTTCTATCACCTCAGAGAACTTCATTCTGATTCTTCCTGTCAATCTTGACCTCTACAAGAAAATACTCTTCTGATTTCTATTACCATAAATTAGTTTTTTTCTATTATTTATCTTGGATTCAATGAATTTATATAATTAAAATAACTATTATTTCTGGCTTTTTTTGTCTCAATATACTATTTTTGAGATTCATCTATATTGTGAATGTCAGTAGTTAATTATTTGTATTGTTGAGCAGCATTCAATTGATTTAATAAACTAAATTTTTCTATTATGCAGTTGATGGAAAGTTGGGTTGTTTGGAGTTTTGCCTGTTGTAAGTGTAACTGATGTAATACTCTCAATATAAGTAGTTTGATTTGAAAATAATTCTTTCTATATCTTGAGTAAGCACTTAAGACTAGAACTGAGAAAACATGAGTGTATATTTAGTTTTATAAGAAATTATAAAATAGTTTTCCATAGTGGTTGTATAAATTCATAAGACTTCCAGAAAAGTATGACAGTTCCAGTACTGCCATATCCTTATCAACTTTTGATTTTGCTTGTGAGTTTTCTATTAGCCATTAGTTTATTTTAACGTGACAACCAATTTACCATATAACTGATGCTCTTGGGCAACATTTAAATTCCTAAAGATGCTTATGGATTTGCATAAAGTTTTAATTTTGATGAAGTCTATTTTTTTTTTTTTTACTTCTATGGTTTGTCCTTTTCTGTCTTACCTACAGAATTTTTGATTAATAAATGTCATTAATATATTGTATTATGTTTTCCTACTATTGGGGTTGCTTTTTTTGTTTGATATGAGTATTTACATTTCCTTTATTCCAACTTTATCCGGTTTTTTCTACATCATTTGTTAAAAGACTTTTCTTTTTTAATTAATTGCTTTGATACCTTTGCATAAAATTAACTCATGATGTTTGTGTGGTTCTATTTCTGTGCCCTCTATTTTGTATCATTGGTCATTAATTTTGTTCTTTCAGCAGTTCCACGGTTTTCTGAATTATTGTACCTTTAGAGTAAGCTTCAAAATCAGGTGCTAATATTAACAGTATACTTAGTCCAATTTTCTTCTCCTCTTTCTCCTCCCCTTTGTCTCTACATAGATAGAGTAAATATTTTTAGATGTTTTGTGTCCATCTATCTACATATTTTCTTTAATTTGGCTATTCTATTACTTTGCATTTGATTAACTTTAACATAAATTAAATCAATTAACATCAAATATATATTCCCCAAACCATTATTTCTTAAATGGAATTCTATTTATAGATTAAATAGACAATGGTTTTGTTAAAGAATTGACATCTTACCAAAGATTCTGGTATTGAGTCTTATAATCCATCCACCTAAAGGAAACATTTATTTAGGACTTCATAATTTCAACATTTTTTGTAGTTTTCTTTCTAGTGATCTTACCCATCTATTTTTCATAGGTGTCTAATATTTTTAAAAACTATTTATGCTATTTGGTCTACTAGAACAATCAAAAGTAAATATTTTGAGTACTAAAAAGATAATTTTGTCTCTAGGGAGAAAAAACAATGAAAACTACAGAGAATCTATTAAAGATGAGGAGTCCTAGTAGTAAAATCAGATACAAGTTTTGTTACCTTGAGATGTTAAAAGTTATTTTTAATCTGTTATTAAAAAAATTTCCAGAGCAAAATTTATTCATCATATTATACTATAGTTCACCCTCACCCATGAAAGCAACATTCTAACATCCCCAGTGGATGCCTGAAACCACAGATAATACTGAACCCTATATACATTCCCTTTTGCTATACATACACACCTAAAATAAAGTTTAATTTATAAATTAGTCAAAGTAAGAAACTAACAACAATAACTAATTATAAAATACAATTATAATAATGTTTTGCAATTAAATTTTGATGAATATTATCTCTCTCTATCTCAAAATATCTCATTGTACTGCACTCACTCTTCTTGTAATGACATGAAATAATAAAATGCCTACATGATAAGTGTGTGAGTACTGTTGGCATTGTAACATAAAATTGAAAATACAGAAGTAAACAATTCACAAGTTTCAAATTGTGCATTGTTCTGAGTGGTATGATAAACCATCCCACTTTCTTCTGCTCAGATTTCTCTTACTCAGCAGCTATATTGGTTGTCAGCTCAACTATCTCACTATCACAGTGCTTGGTGTTCAAGTAGCCATTAAAAAAAGAAATTATTATACTTTAAGTTCTGGGGTACATGTGCAGAACGTGCACTTTTGTTACATAGGTATACACGTGCCATGGTGGTTTTCTGCACCCATCAACCCATCACCTACATTAGGTATTTCTCCTAATGCTATCCCTCCCCTAGCTCCCCAATCCCTGACAGGCCCCAGTGTGTGATGTTCCCCTTCCTGTGTTCATGTGCTCTGGCACCAAAGTTTAATGATTTTGTTTATTTTCAGACTGTAATTGACTGATCCTGAGGAAAGAAAAACTATGTAAAATAAAGGGGACTACTGTACTAATTAATTCTACATAATATCAAAGTCATATATTGTAGAAGAGCAAGTACTAGTATTAGGTCATATGCTATCAAGGATAAAACCAATAATCTTAGATAATAATACTTAGCTCTTGATATTAATTTTTTTTGTGTGTGTATGTGGGTGTAAACGACTGTAACTCTGTTTATCACGGAAGAGACCAAACTAGAAAGATGAGTTGGATTTGGTATTGATGGAAATTCACCTCTGTGTACAGCAAGAAAATTCATTCTTGTGCAAATAGAAATTGAATAAAAGGGCAATCCACATTCTGCTTTATTAGAGTGAAAAAGTGATCATCGATAATATGCTGTCTGACCATAGTGTTGACAAAGATAGAAAAATCATAACTTTGGTCAAACCTTTGTCTGTAGGTACACAATTTTTTTGAACTGCTCTGTGATAATTTTAAGAAAATCTATTCATTTTACTACAGCTTTTCTACACAGAAGTTAGGTAGTTGTTAAAATGGAAATCACTCTCTTGAGATTTAGCTGTTCCTGTTGTTGATTTTACTTCATTATTTTTCTACTTATGATTACATATGATTAGATTTTATGACATTGATAGCGTCAATGAAAAATAAATTTAAAATTTCAATCAGGTTATCAAACTAAAATAGTTTAGTTATATGTATTCTATATTTTAAATATTTCACCAGAGGTAGAAGTGCCAGGATTTTCAATAATAACAATCATATTTCAATCAATATTTCTTAGAAAAACAAAACTAATACAGATAGTATAACCATTGAGAACTGAACACTATCCTAACAATTGAGGTTTTAGAAAGGAAATAGATAACATACCAGTGAGTAAATGTAATAACTACATTCATGAAGTAGAAGAAATATTTTTGGAGTTTTATTTAACCAAAAGTAGACATTGAATTTACATTATCAATAAATGTTTAAATGTTTAATCTTTGAGATTTGAAAGTAACTAAAATATCCTCTAGAGCACTGAATCACTGAATATATATATTATATATATATATTTTATATTTTTATATATTTTATATATATTTTATATATTCTATATATATATATTTTTTGAGATGGTGTCTGGCTCTGTCACCCAGGCTGGAGTGCAGTGGCACAATCTCAGCTCATTGCTACCTCCGCCTCCCAGGTTCCAGCTATTCACCTATTCTCCTGTCTCAGCCTCCTGAGTAGCTGGGTCTACAGGTGCCCGCCACCACACCCAGTTAATTTTTGTAGTTTTAGTAGACATGAGGTTTCACCAAGTTGCCCAGGATAGTTTCTATCTCTTGACTTCATGATCTGCCCACCTCGGCCTCCCAAAGTGCTGGGATTGCAGGCATGAGTCACTGCGCTCAGCCGCGCTGAAAATATTCTTTAGTGAGTAATAGTGGAGATTAAAAATGTTAAATAATTTGCTTTAGTTTGCCTAAAATTACTGTTGAAATCATAGGCCAGAATGTTCACTATTTCTAAACAAGATACCTTAAGCATATGAAAGCTCAAGTATTTTGAATGCACAGATATATTTTTATGAAAAGCATAAAGCAGAAGGCCGAAAAATACTTGAACGTAAAATATATTAAAAACCTAAAATGTTAGTATAAGTTAGATTAAACTTAATATTATTTCAAGTTGGACTTATATTTATGATTTAGAAGTTTATAGTCAAAGTGCGTCTGACCAGTTTATTTGTAAAATAAACCTTCTCGTTATTTTTGCATTTAACTCTAAAATGCTTACTGTTTTATTTTTTGCTTTTCAAGTCTCTGCTTATTTAAGTATTTGTCATGGACATTTTCAATTAATTATTAAAAATTTTTGTAAAGTATGTGTTTGCTAAAATATGATGCCTAACTCACTATATAGGGCCATATTAATTTTATTTGGTTATGTCACTTACATGTAAATCAGTTGACTTCACAACAAGAAAAAACAAGATTTTCTTTCTGTTGTAAAGTTATTCAAAATGCCTTTTTAAGAATATGAATTGATTCATTTCCAAAAAGCAATGCAAAGTAAGTTTTCTTTGACAAGTGAGAAATAACTTCATAATTTTTTAATCCATATTGAATCCAAAATCTTAAGTTGCCTGACAAAACTGCCAAACACTTCCAGTCATTTCGTATGAATGATAATTATGTTAGGATATTCCAATTTATTATTTATAATGAGAAAGCAAAGAAACCTATGAAAGATTAAACCAGAAAAGTGTTTTCAGTCATTCATCAACATTACTGGTTTAGAGAGCTTTAAAAATATTACAAACAATGCCAACTTCCTCATCAATTGAAACTATTAATAGTTCTTTTTACTCTTATTTACATTTTATTTTTCAATTTAAACACTATGATGGTATTTTTAATTTACGTGAAATGTATTGTCTGCTTTTTTATGAAATCCCTGGTAGACTTTGAGAGTTGAAGAAATTTTGAAAAATACTAGGGATAATATCTGATCAAGAAATAATTATCAAATGAAGATGAATGAAATAGACATAAACATATTTTCAGGCTGAGAGAAATTTGTCATTAAAAAATGGCCAACTGTGGGGTGGGCTGCAGACAGAGATAAGAGAGATGAGTGTTGGGGCAATCCCATAAGAGGCTGTGTTGTTCATAATTGGCTTAAGGGATTTCATCCCCTAAAATTAAAATTAACCACAGACAACAGTGGAAATGCATATGTTGAGAGGTTTCTTTGTTTATTTAATATTCTATTAGGTTGTGCTCTGAGTTAAGGATAAGTGTTAGAGCAAGGTACAAGTGCTGTGGATATTTTGAAAAGATGAGAAAACTGGGATGTGGAGCTGTTTAAGAACAAAGAAGGAGTAATAGGCAGTACAGAAGGCTCAGGGAAGTTAGAAATTACTATGAGCTTGTTCTCTAACAGTCATTAGTTCAAAGGGTGCATGAGATACAACAATGAAATAATCTGTACAACAAACTTCCATGGCACAAGTTTACCTATGTAACAAACCTTCACATGTACCCCTGAACTTAATATACAAGTTTTTAAAAGATAATTAAAATTAGTAAATTTTGAAATAATTTTCTACTTATTAGTAAACTCAGTTCATGTAATTTACCAAAATGATTACTAAAATTCTGATTTTAGTTTAAACACACACACACAAATTTATTTTATATTTCATCACCAAAGTAAATCCCATCAGTTTATAAATGTTGGGGGGGGAAAGAATTATGCCCTGTATCATTACTTTTACTAGAAGCAAATACTATAGTGCCCAGCACATAGAAGCTGCTAAAAAATAAGGGAATGGAAATCCACATTGTGGTTCTCTCTGTCTCACTTAATTCACATTTGTATTATTAAAATTAATAAGAATAATAAAAAGCCTAGCTATTTCCCCAAAGGCTAAGTTATTTTAGCAACTTGAAACACTCTTCCTGAGTTAATTTATTCCTGAAATAAGGTGTGGGAACAATTCTAAAGTGAAGACTTGTAAGTTTCTGTAATTTTCTATACCTGTTACTGAACCTAGTTTAATTATCTTTTAAAAGTATCCTCTGATTCTTACTCAGGCAATGGGACCACTTTTGATAAATTAATACCACTTAGGGTCTCCTCATTTCTACAGAATATGATATGCTCCTCCAATTAAACCTTTAGAGCTGCTGCTTTTGCTGCTGAAAACCAACCAAATGGGAAATATTATGGAGGAATAAAAATAATACATGCATTTTTTTCTTCAAAATTGAGAGGATAAAGAAAAAGTAGGGCAAATAGGTACCATGGGAGGAACTCTGCAAGAAGATAGGCTGTATCAAAAATTAATTTTGCCAAGGTAATAACAATACTGTGCAGGATATTTTGGAAAGCAGAGATGAGAAAATAGACTAGAAAATGACAATAAGTTTCCATGAAAATCTTGAAAAAATCCTTAGTAATATTGTGAACTATGATGATACTTTAGAGAGCAAACAGGGGAATTTCATTCCAATTATTCCAGCATCATATGTTTGAGTTAATTTCACATTTTAATATAGTTCGCGTCTAAGCCAAATATCTACCTTAGTTTTGTGTGGCACGTAGTAGGAATTCAGTTTATATTACTGCATGAATATATAATTTTATTACATCAGTCCAAGTACGTAGCCTGTGCTAATATGATTCACAATGTTAGAGATAAAATATTAATATTATAAAATTTACTTTGAATAGGACAAAGAGTATACAATTTTCTGTCTTTAATATATGAATTCACAGATTCACATCTGAAATGAAATTCTTAGAATCATAGAAATGGCAAACCATCTAATTTATCCCTGCATTTAAAATTTCTAGATATTTTAAGGTGAGAAATGTTAATGCATTTATACATTTATTCAGTTATGTCTTAGCTGCTTTCACACAACCAGAAGGCACCACACTGAAATAAAGATAACACAACTAGAAATAGTGATTAAAAGTGAAGAGGACTTCTACTTTTCTCTCAACCTAAGAACAAGTTTTTTTTTTTCAAAATTTGAATTAACTTCTCTTTCCATAAATATGTTAGGTTGGTGCAAAAGCAATGGCAAAAATCACAATTACTTTTACACCAATCTAATAGTAGACTAATAATGGACAAACACCTTGAAAGTCTTTAAATATTTAACGTTTGTTTAAATGCAATATTGGACTTGATGTTGCATGGTTGAAGACAGTTGCTAAGTAGGGGTTTAACAGTGAAACAAGACATAACAGTGAAATAATATGTAATATATGGCAAAGATTAAATAGAAAATGTTCAAACTGAAATGGCTAGTACAAATCACAAAGTAAAAATAGTGAGCAATTTAAAATCTATTTCAATATATAATAAGAAGAAAATATTTATTTGTTAACATCAAGCATCATGATGGCAAAAGAAAGAGTTAAATGCAATTCCATTTTCTTTTCTTTTTTTATTTGACATAAAAGTTTGTTTTGTTTTGTTTTGTTTTGCTTTGCTTTGCTTTTTGAGACACAGTCTCACTCTTGTTGCCCAGGCTGGAGCGCAATGGCGTGATCTCAGATCACTGCATCTTCTGCCTCCAGGTTCAAGCAATTATCCTGCCTCAGTCTCCCTTAGCTCTTGTTGCCTAACCTGTAGTGCAGTAGCACAATCTCAGCTCATTGCAACCTCTGTCTCCCAGTTCAAGCAATTCTTCTGCCCCAGTCTCTCGAGTAGTTGGGATTACAGGCACCCGCCACCATGACTGGCTTATTTTTGTACTTTTAATAGAGACGGGATTTCACCATGCTGGCCAGGCTGGTCTCAAACTCCTGACTTCAGGTGATCTACCTGCCTTGGCCTCCCAAAGTGCTGGGAGTGCAGGCATCAGCCACCACACCCGGCCACAACTCCATTTTCTAAGATAGCATTGCTAAATGTCATGTCCACTATAGATACAGTATACAGATACTATGAGACTGTTATTGAGTAGAATGCTATGGTTAACATTAAAGACATTTTACTGTGGGTATTTATTTTCTCATGTACAGCAGAGGAGAGGACATTTCTGGTAATATCATTGTTAGACAAATGGTTTCTTTTCTAACTTCGTAACTTTAAGCGGGAGAATAATAGATGATTTGTCCCCTCTCAGTATTACCTATGATCTCTATGTACGTTATACTCGTTAGTATCTCCAGTTGTCTATTATCTAAAAACCAACTGAAGAATATAGCTGCTTTCATATTATATCAAGACCATGGACTCTGTAAATGTTATCATCTAGTGTCAGTACTTAAACACCATGTATGTGTGGGTGAATCCCAAATTATACCTCTAACTTTTATTTATGTTCTGATTGCCAGATGTGGATATCTAACAACCAAAGACATCTCAACTAGCATGTTGAAAATCATACGCCTTATTTGCCTCTCCAAATTTTCTGGTCTCCAGCCTACTGTGTTTCTCTTAAGACCAACAGCCCTTTTCAGTTACCCTAACCATAAGCCCAGAATTATCATTTCATATCTCTCACTTTGTAACTTACATCCAATTCTTTAGCAAATTCTATCATCATTATCTTCAGAATATAGCCAAAATAACTTCTCACCACAATCACCACTAACACCATGGCTTAAACTTCTTCATTTCTTACCTAGTTTATTGTAATAACCTCCTAAATTTTCTCTCTACCCACCTTCCCTTGCTTTTAGTCTATTTTCACATCAACGGTTCTCTTAAACTGCAAATTTGATCATGTCGTTCTTTGCTCGGCATCCTCCAATGGCTTCCCATATGACTGAGGGCAAATTCCTACTCTCTGCCTACCTTTATGACTTTCCCTTTCACTCCCTCATTCCTTGATCCTCAATTATGATGGTTTTCATGATGTTCCTCTAAATCTTCAGTCACTTTTTTCTTTAAAGGCCTTTGCATTTGCTCATTCTCCACTATTTATATCTTTCTCGACTCCTTTAAATTCTGGCCAAAATGTTACCTCATAATTTTCTTATCACTATATTTAAAGGGTCACTCTTATCATTCTTACTTTATTTATATTTTCTCCATACTATGTATTACAACTCAACTTATAGAGGTTTTTTTCTATAAGTTGAGAATATAACCCAACAACAATATAAGCTCCAGGAAGATGAGGTTTTGTTTTGCTCACTAGTGTTTTCCTATCAGCTAGCATCGAGCCTGTTGTATGGCAGAAACTCAATTAACATGTGTTGAATGAATGGATCATGAATAGTAGCTTTTTTAAAAAATAAATTACTTGTGATTAAAAAGGAGTGGCTGCTGATCTATTATGCATTTGTTATTAATACACTTTAATTTTCATTTTACATGCTGCTTATTCTATTAAGAAGCTATCTTTTTCTCTGGTATCCCCTCTTTGGGAGGCTGAGGAAAAAGGACTTCTTGAGCCCAGGAGTTCCAGATCAGCTCGGGCAACATAATGAGACTCCATTGGTACAAAACATAGAAAAAAAAAAGTTAGTTGGGTGTGGTGGCACACACCTGTGGTTCCTGGTATGCTGAAGGCTGAGATGAAAGGACTACTTAAGCCCCAGGGGTACAGGCTGCAGTGAGCAGTGATAACTGCACTATAGCAGCCTGAGTGACAAAGTGAAACCCTGTCTCAAATAATAATAGTAATGATAATAATAATAACGTTGAGTCTCCCCAATGCCTTTTCTAAACCCAGACATTCTCTTCTATTGGTTCCAAGTCTTTAGGCAAATCTAAGTTAAAAGAAGTCGTTCAGCCAATTGCTAATAAGAAAATATTTGAGTCCACCTATGACCTGGAAGCCCCCACTGCAAGTTGTCCCACCTTTCTGGACAAGACTCATATACATCTTACATATATTGATTGATGTATTATGTCTCTTTAAAACATAAAATCCAAGCTGTAGCCTTTGCACTTGTTCTCAGGATGTACTGAAGCTATATCACAGGCCGTTGGTCATTCATATTTGGCTGAGAAGAAATGTCTTCAAACATTTTACAGAGTTCAACTATTTTCATAGATATAGCCCCTCCCTTTTGTTCCTCTCAATTCACCAGAGTGTAATTTTGTATCTGCTCTCAGTTTCTAAGGTCAACAAAGTTTTAAACAGTCAATTAGCAGGCCTCAACTGTGCCAAAATGATCAATTAGAGGAAAATGACTCATCTCTATAGAGTACCAGGTTTAAATGTAAAGAAGTTTATGTAAGATTCAAAGAAAGATATGTCAAAATTAAGAAAAATTAAGAGAGATTGGGTACCATCTTTACAAGTCTGGGAAAAACAAACAAACTTAGGAGTGAACAAATTATATAGAAAATATCAAGGAAAATGTCAATTTAAGGGTTTAAGAGTAGTTATTGACCCTTTTGACTGAGTAAGGGGGTCAGGAGGAATGGTGATTCTGCTCAATAATGAAATTCAACCAATCAACACATGCAACAGATAAAAATAGTCAAAAATAGAAGCTTTTGCACAAGAAGTAATGTTTGGCTTTGTGTAGTGTTGGCAATATATAATTAAAAGCAAAATCTCCCCTCAACTCTGAAAACCTCTCCATAGATATAAAGGAGAAAAAAAAATAATTTTTCTTATTTAATAAGCATTAAACCAGATTGTGAAGCACATCACAGGCAGTCTACTAAGGGATGAAAAAGACTGAAAGAAATTCCGCTTTATTAAGTAGCTAAGTAAATACAACCCTTGCAAAGTGTTCTCAAGATAAACGATAGCTAGCCCCCAACAGAACACTTGACAGTACCATTAGTCAAACAAAATTTATTCTAAACTCACCTGTGAATTACGGTGACCAACTGTTTTACCTAATTGGCCTTATCCAACAGAAAATTACACTTCTCATATCTTTATGACAAGAGATAGTTTTGTACCTTGTAGCTAAGCTACTGCTTAAGTTAGGCATCTATCCTCCCACAGAAACTGGGAGATACAAGTGCTATCTTCCTTGTGATTGCATATCAAAGAGACAGTTCTCAGATCATAGAAAGACATTGCTGGGCCTTTAAACTGGCAAGAGCATTATTTAGCTTTTAAAAAAGATTTACATAGGCACATAATTTATAATGACACTTTTTTTACAGTAAATGCTCTAGGAAAAATGAAAGGAGGAGTCTCTTCCCTCATTTTCAAGAGCAAGAATCAAAACTCATATTTTTAATTTATATTTACCCTCACAGTAGAAATGCTTATATTGTTATTTACCTACTATTATTAATAATTCTTTCTGAATGGTGAGGTGTGTGATTTGAGGAGAGTGGGTGTTCTCATACTGATACCTTTCTATATATCTTTACTTATATTTTAAAAACATAAACATATATCATTTAAATGACAGATAAACAAATGAATCAAAATTGGAGCAAACTGTACCTCACTTTAAATTTACAGAAACAGAATCTCAGAGATAAACTCTATAAATCTGCTTCTTTCTTAACAAACTTCAAAGGTATTTTTTCCTACTCTTTGAGACTCATGCTGTCATATTTGGTTAATTAACATAATTAATCAAGTAATTTATTTATTGAAAGTACATCTAAAAAAATCTCCGTTACATGAATCATAATAGGAACTAGGTGTCTAATAATAAAATTAAAAGACCCATTTCCAGACTTCAAAGCACCCACAATTCGGTAATGAATACAGACATAGGAAGGGGGCCCTATAATATACCCACTGATGCTATAATAAACATTTGAAGAGATCTCCAAGGGAATATAGAGTGACTCACTTTAGGAGAGTAGAGAAATGCATCAGAAAAAAAGTGTGCCCTTGGACTCAGATAGGCATAGAAAAGGACGTATTTCTGGTAGGGAAACTTCAGATTGAGGAGTCTTAAGATATCTTAACGGATTTTTTTTTCCTCATTTGTCAATTACTAACATCTGATCCAAGAATGAAACAAAAGAGGTAAAAAGAGAATCTCTATTTAGTGATTTCATTTTTAAAGTATTTTTGTTATTATAATTAATTATATCTGCATATGCCTAACATTATAATTATAATTTTTGGGGGGCAGATTTTAAATAATTCTCTATTCTAAAACCCTTGAGTGGTGTAGAATGGATGAACTTTCATTTAGTGTACTAAACAAATCGTGGTTATGATTTTGGTATTATATAAGAGCAAAGGCCATTTTGAGTTTGGCCTATTAAAAGTAGAGACACCAAAGCAAACTTTAATTAAGCTTTACCATTTGATGATTTTAGAAACATAGCTTATGGCACATCACAGCTTTTTGGTACATTGAATAAGACTTTAGTGTCTTTTATAACACTGTTCCTTTTTTTTCCTATTTGTTTCCTTCCTTCCTTCCTTCCTTCCTTCCTTCCTTCCTTCCTTCCTTCCTTCCTTCCTTCCGTGTTTTGATATATATTTTTCATTTTCGTTTAAATATTTCAAAAATATTGTTTCTCTTTTGTAATAATTATTTGAGGGAATAAATTAAAATATTACCTATATAATAATTAATTTAAGAAATTTTCACTTTTTTTCAGTTGTTAAAAGAAAAACTTCAGCCAAATTAAATTTAAAGGAGTTTACTTGAACAATGAATGATTGGCTAATCGGCCAACTCTCAGAATCACAGCAGATTCAGAGAGACTCCTATGATACCTCATGGTCCAGAACAAATTTATAGACAAAAAAACAGAAGTGATGTACAGAAATTGGCAGTGAGGTACAGAAACAGCTGGATTGGTTACAGGTTGGCATTTGCCTTATTCAAACACAGTTTGAACAGTTAGTATTCTATGAGTGATTGAAGTATGACCATAGGATTGGCCAAGCCTCAGCTATTGTTACAGGCACATACTCCTAAATTGGGTTTTCAATTTTGTCTGCCTGTTAAGCTAAGTTACAGTTTATCCAGAAGGACTCAAATGTAGAAGTACAGAGTCCTTCTCAGGCCATATTTAGTTTGCTTTAACAATTCCCCTCTTTTGGTAATTTTCTCAATTTTTAGAGACTGACCAAAACTTTAGTCATTCATGTCACTACCACCATTGTAAATGTACTTATTTGATCTTGAAACCCACTGGGAAACAGTAGAACAGTGGGTTTTGCAAGGAGGGAACAAAGGATGAGTAGAGGGTAACTCCTTATGCTGAAACATTCTTTTGGCAGAAGAAAAACAAAACCTGGTACGTTCTAGGCATATTTAGCACAAGTGACTCCATTATGGTTTGGTTTGGTCTGTTGAGGCCTAGTGCAAGCGCTCAGACCAAAATAATGGCCTCCTATCATTTTGCCTACAAAAATTCCCCCTTTTTGGTCAGGTTGTCAGATGACAGTTTGACCAAAACTTATTGCCTTAGTGCCACCCTTAGTTACCATTAATTTGGATTTCCAGTCTCAGCATATTACTGATAGGTTATAATGTGCTCATGGTCACACATTTCTTTCAGTTTTTGCAATTCCTGTTGAATAGATGCCATTTAGCATTTTGGAGATGACTGCATGCAAACATTTGAAACCTTCAAGAGAATGCAGTGTACCAGGGAGACCACAGTTATGACTATCAGGAGGATAATATCAAGAGCTTGGTGTATGCTCCTTCTCCAGGGTCCCCATAAACCAAACCACCTTACCCAGCGTCCCCATAAACCAAACCACTTGATCAAAGAATGAGCTAGTTAAAGAAGCTACTTACTTAACTAGGTGGTCTTTTTGTTAATCCACTACAACTGACTCTTTATAATACCGGATGTATTTTTCCATAGGTCAAAACTGCCAGTAGCTGCACAGATAATTCTCTGTTTAGACAATTCCACTATTTAGCATATCTTTCACAAAAGAATTTAAAGTCTGTTGTGTAACCATAGCCTTTACAGTAGAATCTGCTGTATGGCCTATCATGAGGGATATATTTCTAATCATTGCCTCTTTTACCTCAAACCATGGACAAAGAACCTAACAAATAATGTCTTTTACAAAAGTGAAGGCCTTCTGGCAATGGTCTCTTTAACCCATGAGGTAGGTTAAGAGGAGTGAATCAACATTATCTTTCTGACTGATTATGAGGAAATGTATGTACCATTAGAGTTTCTCACCTGCATGGGGCTTTCATCTTTTAACTATCAAAATGTAAGGGGATCTGTATATAAGGCTTGCTGCAAAATTCTTCACAAATAAAAGTACACCCCATAAGTGCTCACAACTGACCCTCCTTTCATTTCTATTATTCATAGAGGCATAAACAAGGAAAAATATTAAAAGAGTCTCATAATAATAGAAGTCTTGATGTGTGATCTTGGGTACAGCTGTTCGCATCAAGGATGCCATCTTCTTCTCAGGAGAAATTTACCTGGTTAGCTTTACTCTACAGGTTGCAATGGGTGTACAGTTCCAAGAGTGTGGGGGAACCCTTCTCAGTTGTGAGTTTCAAGGTCCCAAAAGTTCAAGGCCCCAAATTTTGCTGTAGTATGGATGGCAAGAACAGTCTTTCTCTGATGTTCTCAGAAAATGTAATCTTTGGGTTCTAGACTGTGAAGAGATTGATTGTCCTCAGTGAACCATAAGAATGTCCTCAGTGAACCATTCACTTTCTTTATCTGGTGAAATACACTATAGCATAATAATCTACTGTTAATAACATTAACTCTCTTGAATGGGAGAGCTTTTATACAGCTAGAAAACATGCATTGAAAATGACAAGTGAATGAAATTCCGTTATGAAATGTTTAAATTACCCATCAGGTAACCAAATGTACCTGAGGCTTTTTACTGTCTTCCACGGAATGTGGATTTAACAAACCAAACATTGGTTATAAAGTATTTTAGCAATTTATAAGTCACCACATCAATATACTTAATATGGATTATTTAATATCTTCCATGATGAGTCATTGAATGCAGAACTTTTAATAACAAAAGCTATTAAGGACTCAGGAAGGACAGGTTCTCCATGAGTCCATGCTTAACACTAGACTTATGTCCTCTTGAATACCAGTTGTTCCTCCAACTTAGATGCATAGCACTGGAAACTGATGGGTTATCATAGGTAATTTGACTTATGCCATAGTGTTCATTCAAATTGTATATCTAAAAAGTTTTTGCCTTCTTAAAATATTTTACCAAAAACATATTTCACTTTCCTCACACATCTTGCATGTAAAACTATGGTTTCAGTAGTCTCAATCACATGTTATAATGGTAACTCCTAGCAACTTTTATTTTTAGTGCATAAATTTCCTTTCATAAATCCTTTTATGACTTATACAGTCATGTACTCTCTGACTTGTCCTAAGCATCCCTCATTTTAAGCAACCAGTTATTTTACTTTAGGACAAAAAAGTACCATGCAAGATCCTTTCTTATATAAAGTATCTTTTATTTGTAACTTTCTTTGCATAGCTGAGGGTCATGGCTAATTCCACATGTCCCCAGACCTTATCTAGAATCTAATGCTCCAAAATAGGTAAACTGAACAATTTTCAAAAGTTAAAGCAGCAATTTATGATCTTAAAGGACTTAGCAAACCTAATATCTGACCTGCATAATTTAGACCAAATGTTTTTTATTTTGACAATAATCTTTAAAGCTGTTATTATTTCCCTCAAATTGTTAAAGTTATGTGAACTAAAAGACATTACAGTTTTTATTTTTCTTTCAAAATATTTGATTTGAGCACTTATTTTCTTTAAGCTAATTAATTAATTTTATGTAAGTATCAAACACATATATAACTACACAGACAGATGAAGATCTAGTAGTTGTAAGATTTTTCATTTACCAATTTCTAACTTTCTTAATTGGATTACTGCTTTTAGGGTAGGGACCTTTTAAATTTCTTATTTTCTGACCTCAGCCACACCAAATTGCCAATATTTCTGGCTTCTGAACTTTAAAATAGGTAACCTCCTAAGGGCTCAAAGAAAGGAAAATTCAAGATGGTTCACGGAGAGGAAGAGATCCAACAAAAGATAAAGTTTATGCAGATATCAAGCCATAAAGGACTTATTCCCTAAGCCAGGTATCAAATTCAGGCCACCACTGTGAAAAGACCAAACCTTAGCTACTGAGCAACAGCACCAGACGGTCTCCATTGCCCTTTCAGAAGGAATGTAGAGTAGTTAACTTTGAGGTTGCAAAGCCTTTTAATTACTCAAGATAATTTTTAGATCTAACTATGATACAAATCCTAAAATTCCTGTTCCCTGGAAAGCAGAAACCAATAGAAAGTATTGCCACATGGTTACAAGGACATAAGTGACCAGTTTGCTGGGCTGTCCTGAACAGTGGGCTTATAGGTGTCCTAGGCCCACATTCTGTTGTAAAGTATTCCTCTGTTACATAAAAATACAGAAAGATAAATTCATAGCATAAAGTACACCAGATTCACTACAGCTTAAGACTAGTCTCAGAATTCTTTTTTGCATTATTTGAAACTTTATAGAGCAGATTAACAGTGATTTTTACTATTCATTCAACCAGTCTGCATACAGAGGTGAGGCCGGAAGTCTGACTGGTAGGAAATTCTTGCCCCTTTGCTGGCATGCCAGGTTTCTGGGCTCCCTTTCCCTGAGCACCCCAAGTAACCCAACTCACTGTACCATAGCCCCGGGGGCCAATCTGCAACATAAAAAAAAAAAGTCT
Organism: Colobus angolensis palliatus; assembly: GCF_000951035.1. NCBI lineage: Eukaryota > Metazoa > Chordata > Mammalia > Primates > Cercopithecidae > Colobus > Colobus angolensis. The sequence continues at coordinate 1,353,387 of NW_012117766.1, forward strand.
TTTTTTTTTTTTTTTAATTTGTTGCACTGCAGTGCATTGTTATTCATTTGAAGTGTTCCACTCTAAGGTATTTTCAGTAACATTTCGCCATTTCTATCAGACTTTGCTGTTTCCCAAGCCAAAAGGAACTCAGTTTTCCAGATATTAAATATCATATTTTTTACCTAAAATATCAGCTTTGCTTTCAGGTTCTCTTGATAAATTTATCCAATGATTTTTCCTAAGTGCACAAGAAGAATGAAACACAGTAGTAGAGCACAAAAGTCTCTATGAATTTTCAAAAGCCAAATTTGACAATCCCTGCAATATTATCATTTCCTACCAGTTTCTTTCTAACCCAGTCAGATGTAAGTGGCCTCTAACTGGATCCAAGCCAGTTAATTACCAGATCGTATCTCATCCTGGACCCATTCCAGTTTCTGTCACGACTACCAAACCCAGTTTGGAACAGACATTTGCTCAAAGAAACTTGTCGAGCTCAAAACAGAAATCCGTGGAGCTCTGAAATCCGAGAGAGAACTTACCTTGATCCTCAGCTGCTCTGAGGGATCAAAGGACACAAGTGGGGTCCAGCAGGTACCTTGCTAGTTCATTCAGTGCTCCTAGGGGTAGTTAGAAGCTCTACTTCAGATCCCACGTCTGACACCATCTGTGAAAAGAAAAACTTTGGCTGAATTAAATTTAAAGGAGTTTGAGCAATGAATGATTCACAAATCGGGATATTACACAGTAATACAACCTCAACGGAGATAGTTATTAAAATCTCTGATTTTATTTTTTCCATAAACAAGAATAGATACAACTATATTTTCCTATAATACACCATAGAATAATAGGCTTTGTAGCTGATACATTAAGGAGAACAAAAAATTGTTGGTATTTGACTATGCATGGAATGGTTTACTCGTGTTGTACATATTGTTTATGTTCCTGTGTTATTTATGTATTTATTTATTTATTTATTTTTGAGACGAAGTCTCGCTCTGTCGCCTAGGCTGGAGTGCAGTGGCACGATCTCTGCTCACTGCAAGCTCTACCTCCTGGGTTCACGCCGTTCTCCTGCCTCAGTCTCCCAAGTAGCTGGGACTACAGGCACCTGCCACCAAACCCGGCTAATTTTTTTGTATTTTTAGTAGAGACGGAGTTTCGCCATGTTAGTCAGGATGGTCTCAATCTCCTGATCTCATGATCCACTCACTTAGAACTCCCAAAGTGCCGGGATTACAGGCGTCAGTCACTGCGCCCGGCCATGTTCATGTTTTTTTTTTTTTTTTTTTTTTATTTCTTCACAGTATTCAAGTTTTTTGAACAAATTTTGCACTGCTGCCATTACTTATAGTAGCAACAACAAAAACCACACTGTACACAGAGGAAATTTAGTAGAAAAAATAAAATGCATTGGTCTAATGTATTAAAAATTATCAAAGGGCAGTGACAATTTCAATTACTCTTGGTGATAAAATTTGATAATATTCAAATACCAAGCTAGGTTGATATAGAAAATTTCAGAAGAAAACTAGTTATTGGATGCTTCACAACATCGTGGTAGAAACACTGAGAATGACTTATTTCTGCACATGATATAAATAAGAAACAAGTGTTAAAATATTTTTATGCTTGAAAATAATTGTATTACTCTGATTTATTCTAACATATATTGTTCATTTTATATTTACTTTTACATCTAAAGTGAAAATTCAAATATTCATATGTTAACATTTCAGTTATTTAGGGAAATATAATTCAGTGAATTTATTAATTCAGTTTTTAATTTCTCTTCTATTTTCAGTTGCTTATTTCTGAACCTATGAGAGTAGTTATAAGAGAGCCAGCAGCTGTTTATCAAATTAGTCTTCTACTTGGTCACACAATTTTATGCCATTTTTAATTATTGCATGTGACTTTACCTGCGACCGTGTGTGGAAATAAGGCATGACAGTTTTGAACAAAGGCTTTTAAAAAAATCTATTACCTTAGGTAAGGCTGCGTTTCCCATCAGCTGACTAGATATGGAAGACAAGGTGACCAATAAAATGATGAAGCTGGAAGGTCGAAAAAATAGGCAAGGTCCTTGAATCCTTACATGGAAGAAAACATCTACCTCTATTGCCTGACTGAGAAATAAACTTATATGTGGGTCTTTTTACATGTGTGGATCTCTTTAACTTACTGTAATATAAACATAACTTAATTGGGTCAATTTTGAATTACTTAGTAGTTGTCCCAAAATTATAGGTGAAATAATTCAATTAAAACTTTCTGATAATTACTTGATTCAATTTCTATATTTCCCTCCCTTGATACCATTAATTTTAAATTTATTCCTTCCAAAGATGACGTTTTTAAAAGGTATATTTTTACAAAATACCTTAAGACATTTGGGAAACTGAAAATAAAAAGGAACCATGCTAGTAATTCTAGAAAAACAATTTTCATCACATTTTCCCAAATCAGAAATTGTTCTCAGTACTCTATACATATTTAAAATTTGAAAATAATAAAGTTATGATTCCCAGTAAAATAACAAGAAAACAAACTCATTTATTTAAATGAATAATTTTGTTTACAAGAAAAACATTAACAAGGATGCATTATCATTGCTCCTGTTGTTTAGCTAAGGTTCTGTTAACCAAAATAAATAATCTTTGTTATCAAAAGAAAAGTGCAAGGTAGTTGTGGCTGACAGGCAAGAAATTGTGTATCAGGGCTTAGAACTTTTTGTGAAGACTCATAATCATTACAATATAGCATTGAAACATACAGCTAGAACATAATTGTTTCTATTTTATTGAGGCTTCTATTATGGATAGACAAGCAAAACAATGAGGTGAAAGAACAGTATGAAAAGAAATAATTGCATAGTATAAGTTTCAAATGATGGTTTTAATTAAAAATTAATGGGGAGTCTGCGTTGAATATAAAATAAATTTGCTCTGAAAAGCAATATAGAAATTTATCAGCAATTAAAAAATGATGGGCAGGAGGTCATTTTTAAGCTAGTATTAAAACTACAAAGAAACTATACATTAAAAATATAATCTAACATTTCTGCCATGCATTTATATATGTTACTGTATTTCCATAAAGTAAATATAATTGACATAATGCTCAAAGAATAAAAATTCCTCTTAAGCAGTCATTTTTTTCTTTGCAAAATCTGACACCCAAGTCCGATTTATTTATAATGACTGTATTATCTGGATCTATTTTTCTTTTCTTCTGTGGGTTGTAGATTTAAACTTCGAGTCAAGGTGGAGTCACCCTAGTAGCAACTTAAAAATGTACTTATAATTGTCTGTACTGTAAAATTTTTACATGTGACTGTTTCTAAAACACAAAATATAACCAAGCAAACATACAAATCCCTGATTTTATTTGATGAAGTAATATAAAGAGATTTTCAGTGAAAACTTGCAAATCCTTATATAGGTAGCAACTATCCTAATTTTAATCATTCTCTAGAGGATTTTTTCTTCATTCTATTCTTAGCACAGAATCCAAGCAAATTATTTCAAGACTAGAGGCATATATATGTGCAAGGAGACTAGCATAAAATATGCTGTTTCATTTTCACGTAATTTAAATGATTGGTTAAGACATCACCTTTGTGACTTTTTCTCAATATGGAATTCAGTAGGATAGAATATATCAGAAAAAAAATTAAAAAAGAAGTGCTTAGGGTGAGTAAACTAATACATACTATAATTAAACATTGGGGAGTTAATGCTCAATTTCGTCAAAGTACATGAATATGGTTTAGTAGTAAGACTGGAAGTCCATTTCAGAGTAGTGATATGTAATATATAATCTGTATTTTTAAAAATGTATTCACATCTTACTTTATTTTCATAGTCACTTCTAGAGTTCGGCAAGTATTACTTACTTTGCAAGTGAGCACAGAAAACAGGTCAGTTATAGTCTAAAACAATATGGCAAATTAAAAATGATTTGATATCTTTATATGTTAAAGATAAAATCCTACATTTCTACCATTCTTATATCTTAAGCTTTAATTGGTGATAATGTTGTAGGTATATATTAGATTAATACAATTAACTAAATCCATTTTTGTATATTTTTAATTAATATGTATAGTGCATAGGTTTACATATATACAAATGTAGTACATATAGATACAATATATTTATTTGTATATGTGTATGAGGTAATACATATTATGTCAGGAATTTGGAGCCTTATCTTAATGGGAATCAGGAGAATGCTCACAAGACAGCCATAGAAATTAGCTGGGAAAGTGATCTTCACGTGTGGAGGTTTCGGCCATACCGTTTCGAATTATAAAGGAGATTCAGGTATTTTCTATGCTCATTAGTCAGAACGAAACAGAACAAGAACAATCGCTCTTTTCTCCTCCCTCTGCCAGTAAATGAAAATATGTTTATGTGCACATGGATATGTACACATAGATATGTGCATATATAAATATGAACACACAATATCAGCCTATAGAATTTAAGCAAATATGAAAAGGGCAATCCTTCTCAATGGATACAGACCTGCAGGGAGCATGCCTTAGTGAATAAATGAAGCCTTTTTGTAAAGAAGCAAATGTCCCTGCATTCACATAGGAGCAATGCCACGGTATATATCTGATAAGTGGTTTATTTCCAAAATACATAAGAAACTCAGGCCGGAGCGCTGACTCACGCCTGTAATCCCAACACTTAGGGAGGCCAAGGCGGGTGGATCACAAGATCAGGAGTTCAAGACCATCCTGGTTAACACAGTGAAACCCCATCTCTACTAAAAATGCAAAAATTAGCCGGGCATGGGGGCATATGCCTGTGGTCCCAGCTACTCAGGAGGCTGAGGCAAGAGAATCACTTGAACCCTGGAGGCGGAGGTTGCAGTGAGCGGAAATCGTGCCACTACACTCCAGCCTGAGCAACAGAGTGAGACTCCATCTCCAAAAAATAAATATATATATATGTGTGTGTATGTGTGTGTGTGTGTATAAATTTGCAAATGAGCTTGATTGACATTTCTTGAAAGAAGACATACAAATGGCCAACAGGTATATGAATAGATCCTCAGTATTACTAATCATTAGGAAAATGCAAATCAAAACTACAATGAGATATCCTCTTACACCTGTTAGGGAAGCCATTATCAAAAAGAAAAAAGGATAACAAGTGTTTGCAAAGATGTGGAGAAAAGGGAACCTGTGTAGGTCATGAGTGAAAATGTAAATTGTTCTAGCCATTTTGGAAAATAATATGAAGGATCCTCAAAAAATTAAAAATAACACTGCCATAGGGCCCAAGATCTATTTCTGAGTATATATCTGAGGGAAATAAAATCAATGTTTTAAACGTGATATCCACTGCAGCATTATTCACAATAGCCAAGATATGGAGTCAGACAAAGCATCTGTTGATGGATAAGGAAATATATATAGTCTGATTATTATTCAGGCTTTAAAAAGAAGAAAATCCTGCCATTTGTGACAAATTGGATAAATCTGGAAAACATTATGCTAAGTGAAATAAACTAGATATAGAAAGACAAATATTGCATGATATCATGGAATATAAAACATTGTAACTTAGAGAAATTGTGAGTAGAATAGGGTCTTCTCGGGCTTGGGCAGTGGGGAAAATGGGGAGATGTTGGTTCAGATTATACTATCTTTCACATCTAAGATGAAGAAGTTCTAGATATCCAATGTGCAGCATGGTAACTATAGTTAATAATGTACACTGGAAATGTGCTGTTTCTAACTATACTCACACACACAAATGGGTAACTATGTGAGTTAATATATATGTCAATTATCTTGATTGTGAGAGTCATTACATAAAGTATACTTACATGAAAACACCACATTTACACTTTAAATATACTTATAATCCTTTCGATTTGTCAATCATACTTCATAAAGTTGAGTAAAATGATAAAATTAAATTAAATTAAAAAATAGAAAAAGTAAAAGCACATTGCAAAATGATGCATTAGTCACTAAAAAACTTGAAGCATAAAACCTGACTTGTGAGCCTTTGTGGTTGGGAGTTAGAGACCTCTAATCAATTAGCATAAAATTAGTTTAATGGGGGGGATAAAATACTGTTTTTCATTGAACAAAGTGGAATACTGAACTATAAAATGAAAGTCTCTAATGAGGATCTAACATTGAGGAGTGTAAGAGAATGCTGTTGGCCATGTATCACGTGAAGAGCCTGTAGCAAGATATGTTGGGAAGGTGGTGAGTTTGTTAGGAGCAGAGAAACTAAGCAGAATGATAGAAGATGATATACATTCTGGGGCTCTGACAACCTGTCAAATGTCCATGCATTTACTGCTTGGGCATTGTAATATTTCATAGTGTGGGATCTTGTTTCAGGGTAGATTTACATGTAAGTAAAATAAAACTATTTTAGACAATTGTCCCATTCTTCCCACTTCACATCTTCAATATTATATTCTAATGCTTGCTATCATAAATATGTGAACATTGAACTTGTCATCTAACTAAGTGAAAATATTTTGTAGTTTCAAAGGTGATATTAAAAATAAAGAAACAAATAGGAAGATAAAAGCAGTTTCAGAAATGATGGCATCTCCAAAGTACTGAGAAAGATATACTTAACCTCCAATGTGTTGGAGTTCAAAGAATATTTACCATGTCAATTGACTCTTATTCAATATTATATGATAATTTATATTGTCTTAAAATACATAATCTGACAGTGAGGAGATGTTTCTAAGAAGCACATTGGATTATATTTTAAGACTCCATTATGAGATTAAATATTTACAGTGAAAGAATATATATTAGTTCTTTTTGGTGTGTATTTATTTATAAAACATAGAATGATCATTGCATATAGTTCTACCACTGTGTATGTAACAAAAAAACTTCAAAATTATAAGATTATTTCATAAGGCTCTTCCCTAAGGCTGATGTATTTATGGAGAGCTAGCATAGGTGGAAAATGAAAGGACAGGATAAGGAGAAAAGAGGATTACATTCAATGTTCATGTAAGCTAGGTATTTTATTTTGAGAATCCACTCTCATAAATGATATTCTTTGACATCATTATTATTCCATTCTCCTCAGTTCAATACATTGGAATCAATGTTGTTTCTATTTGTTTTGTGGTTTTTTTATGCTTTTCTATTTGTTCTTTCCTATTTCCCATTTCCTTCACCTCTCAGCTTTCACTACTTCAATTTTACACTGATATTTTGCTTCTAACAACACATTTACACAACTACTACACTAGTTAATGCTTTCCTTATTACCCAGCCAGACAATTATTTAACTCTATTCTCCTTTCTTCCAAATCTGGCTATCAGATTACCTTTTCAGACACATCTCCTGTTGTTTTATTTGTTAATATATGTGTATATTAGAGCTATATTAGATTAAAAATAAGCTTTCTATTTTTAAAATGGCAATAAAAAAGCCTATATACCTGAAATACATAAAGCAATAATAAAAAAAAATGTCATTAAGGTAGTCTAAAAGCAATAGGAAATTTATAATACAAAATTACATTTTTCTTGGTCAACCTAGATGAAATTGCCTTCCATTGATTTCTATCTTTGAACAACCTTTTCCCACTGGAAAGTCAGGGTTGAAAGGCTAGTGTGGCTAAGGTTTACATGTCAATTCTTTTTTCCATATTGATTTTCAAGAACAAAATATCAATAAAATATTTATAGTGTATGTAACAGAGAATAGAGAAAGAAATTTTTTTAATGTTACAGTTCTTACTTTTCTTTTTGTAATTGTATTTAATTGTTTGTTTTATTTACAAATAGCTGAAAGAATAAGCCACATGCATTGTGGTTTTATCCACTGGTCTATCTTTTTTTTAAAAGAAAAAACTTTACCAATTAAGGAATTAGCATTTAGAAAATGTTTTAAAAATTAAAGTTATATATGTGTAAGTTATATATATATATAAAGTTATATATACATAATTTTAATCTATCGTAGGTTGGAAGAAACTAAAAATTTGACACTGTTATAGAAACAAACTAAGGGAAAAAACACATGGTCGAGGATGATGCATTAGAAATAGAAGAAAGAAACTGAGAAATTTCTGAAGACAGAGTCATTGCATCATATTTTACTATAGAATATACAGAAAATAAAGATAAACATTTCAATATTTTCATATACTCTGAATTTTTTTAACATGTCATTGTTATAATTTGAAAAAATGCCAAAAACGTTAGCATTTTGGCAGATCATTTTTCTATCAATTCCACAAATATATGCTGAACCATTTGCACCATCTGCTGTGTAAGCTTTTGCAGAAAGAAGGACAATAGACACTTTCGGACATCAATGTTAAAATGCAATTCAAGAGAATATACTGTATCAAAGAGAAAGAAGCTAAAATAAATAGAATGACAAGAAGGTTCAGAATAGAACAGAAAAATAATGAAAGCTGAATCTTTTCATCATACCTTGCCTTCCATATATTTGGAAATATTTACATAGAAATATGATATCTCTTAGAGATACAAAGTAAAATAAATTGTAATCAAACTATTATTATTTGGAATAGTAATAAGCAAGAAATATATTGCTGGGCCACATTCTTTAATTAAATGTATTGTAGGTATTCCCACATAGTAGGAAATGATAACAGATAAAAAAGCATTTTGTGTTAATTAATTTAAATATTTGTAGAAAACAGTTTATAAGTATCAAACTGTTGTTTTATAAAATATGTCCTGTATTCTCTAAACACAGACTTTTAAATTGAGTTATTTATGGCATGAGTCCAAGGATGGTTTTACATAACTGTGCGGTAATAATATTCTGCTTTTAGATGACTATCTCTCAATGCAAATGCTCTTTCTTAGGATTATGTCAATTTCTAGGACAGTAAATCTCTCACACACACACTCACACACACACACACACACACACACACAGAGGGAGAGAGAGAGAGAGAGTTCTTTCAGAAGGAAGAACCATTGCATTGTTCTCATTTTGCAGGAAAGTGCTTTTTCTTTGACTGTTCCTCATCTGACCTCAGTACATGACTGTGAAACTCATTTTCTGGAAGAATTACAAGATCTGGAGCTGAGATCATTAGCTCTTATACTGGACTTGTGAATTCCAGTGTTCTTGCATGAAAACCAGAAATTAATTTATTCAATTCTTTTTTTTTTTTTTTTTTTTTTTTTTTGAGACTGAGTCTACTTCTGTCGCCCAGGCTGGAGTAGTGGAGGGATCTCCGATTTCCGCTCACTGCAAGCTCCACCGCCTCCCGGGCTCACGCCATTCTCCTGTCTCAGCCTCCGGAGAAGCTGGGACTACAGGCGCCCGCCACCACGCCCAGCTAATTATTATTATTATTTTTTTTCTATTTTTGGTAGAGAAGGGGTTTCACCGTGTTTGCCAGGATGATCTCGATCTCCTGACCTTGTGATCCACCTACCTTGGCCTCCCAAAGTGCTGGGATTACAGGCGTGAGCCACCGCGCCCTGCCTATTCAATTCTTTATTTATATTTTTATTAATTTAAGGAAACAATGTAAATATACGTTTATTTGACTATATAAACATAAAAACACAAAGCTATTATAATAATTTGAGCTAAAATTGCCTTTTTCACCATACAACTTTGTTACTTATCCTTAAAGTACTTTAGACTTTTATTTTTAATTCTGAATATTTGTGCACACAAACATATACACTACTCTCATGAGCTTTATGGTAATCCCCTAAAGGATATTTTCATATCTTAATTTCAAGAATCTGTGAGTATTGCCTTATATGGCAAAATATATGATTAAATTAAGGATTTTGAGAGATTGGGTTATATTGGATGATATAGATAGGCCCTAAATCCAAGTGTCCTAATAAGAGTAATGCAGAGAGTGATTTGGTAGAGACACAAAATGAGAAGCAATGTGATCACAAGGGTAGAAAGTGGAGTGATGTGGTGAGTCACAAAATGCCAACAACCACCAAAAGCTAGAAGAGGAAAAAGACACAGAAATTATTCTTTATATTACCCCAGAGAGAGTCTAACCATGACAGATTTCAGAATTCTAGCCTCCAAAATTGCGAGATAATAAATTTCTATTATTTTGAGCCATCAAGTTCATGGAAATGTATCACAGTAGTCTTAGGAAAGCAATACAGTATCCTTGGAAAATGAAAGAAAAGACTATGAAATTTTTACACATTCAGAAATAATTGTGTAGACTTAAAGCACACAAGGATACTATGATTTTAATTTCAAAAATTAGTAGTTATATCTCTTAATCATGTATTGAATCAATATAATGTCCCAAGCTCTATGATGACCACCACAAGGATTAAAAAAAGATTTGATCTCTCTTCTTCAGGATCTCACAATATAGCAACATGTCCCATCTATATCTTATGTAAAACATAGCTCAAAAGCTAAATATCAAGCTTTAATGGAATAAGAGGCAAGTGGAAATATAAACAAATTCATTGTAATGAACTTCTAGACAGTGTGGTATGATGGAAAATATATTAAGTTTAAATCTGAATTCTTCCACACATGACCATCTGACCATGGGCAAGAAAAATAAAATTGTTGAGGCTCTGTATCCTTATGTCTAAAGACTACTCAAATTTTCTTAGGTAATAGATCTGGATAAGGAATAAATGATTTAATTCCTATAAAACTCAAATACCTTTTGTCTTAATAATGCTTCCAAGCAATTAATAGATCATTATACCTTCCATCTGCCAAACTTTCCAATAGTTGGTTTATTTTGGGGTGGGCAACTTGTTTCACTTTTTTTTTTTTTTTTTTGGAGTTTTCCAGTTTCCAGTTTTACCATTGAAAGTCTCATGTCTTGGTATTCTCTTAGTCAAATTGCAAAATCCTAGTCAAATTGCAAAAGTTGGTCACCCTATTTCTTAATGGTCACTAAACACCTGGCCTACAATCAATGATGCTTCCGGTATTCACATTCTTGTGTGGTCCTTATTGAATTTAGTCTGTTTGTTTTCTTCATTTACCAACATAAGGCAGCCAGATTAATAGTCTGAGACTACTCAGTCTGAGTTTGGAACCTGGCAGCATTTGCATTTGTGTTCTCTGGAAATCCTGAGATGTCATACAAGAAATCCAGTAACACAAAAAGGAAAAAAAAAAAAAAAAAGAATATATGGCATGAAGCCACTAGGTTTGTGGTCATTTGTAGCTATAATAGGAGCTACTACAGTAATGGTCGAATGATGATAGGTTGATGATTACACCACTGGCAGCAAGGCAATAGGTGTGATGCTATACCTGCATGAAAGAATTTGGCCCAGGACACATGGTGAGGAGTTAATGCTCAGGTATCTTTTACTAAGATAGAATAGACACTTAGAAATTGAAATTATTTCATATACTCTGATTTACTTTTGTAATGTGTTATCAAATATTTTATTTAATTTATTTAATTCCTTTGAAAGCTACAAATGGAAACTTGTTGGGTGTGTGATGAAGACCTTTGCTTCCATATTCAACCTATCGCCAGGTATTCGTTTATCATTTTTAAAGGCCAAATAGTGACATATTAATTTATTACCACACTTCCGTGGTGTAAGAAATTAGTTCGTTACTCAGTAAAATGTCAGCCTATATAAATTCCATCTCATATAATTGGGAGCTCAGATGTATAATTTCCTCAGTCTTTGACCATCTTTACTTAGCAGCCCTTGAAGAAGACAGTGCTTAGTTATTTATATTTAATTCTGGCTGCTCCAAAACATAGGCAAGTAGCTAGTTGCTCAGAAATAGGCTGGTCTAGATTCTGGCAGGAACTGTGGTTCATCTCTTTAAAGAAGTCCAAGAAAGCTCTTGTGTTTGGGTAAATAAGCCAAATTGGAGAAGAACACTACAGTTTGATAGAAAGAGAGCTGCTTCTTGCCAGGGAAATCTGCTTATCTCATTCAAAAGAGAGACTATAGTTTATTTTTCCTCATATATTAGTTAAAATTTACTTTAAAATTGTATTTCTAAATATACATATATCCAGCTACAGTAAACATTATGACACTGTTTACCAAATTTTTTCTGCTCTTAGATACCGAGCTAAGCTTGAACACATGCTATGTAATGCCTTGCAGATTTTTAAAGGACAATCTAGTCTAAATAACCAATATTTATATCCTCAAAAGTCCTTCCAAGTAGAAATAGAGAATGCCTAGGATATTGGTTGTATCCCTGTAGCCAGATGCCTGGAGTTCAATCTTTACTCTGCCATGTATCACTGCATGATCTTCAGCAATCTATGTAGCCAGTGCCACATTTCCTCCTATTTTAACCTTGGCTGAAAATTGTATCTTTTTCATAATTCTGCCAAAATAATTAGATTAATTCATATTTTTTAAGTGCTCAGAACAGTGTCTTGATGCTAGGAGGTGCTAAAATGTATATTAATTATAAAGATTCAAGAGAAGTAAAGGACAATAAGGTAGAAATTAAGAAATGAGATCAGAAATTCAGAAGTTGTTAATCGAAACAAAATGCCAAGGTTGGCTTTAATCAGGGGCCATTTGGTTGCAATCAATGGGAATGATTATTTGATTAGTTCAGGCAAAAAGGGGAATATATTAAAACATATGCAAAATCAATGGCAAGAAACAAGAGTCATCAGAGGATGCAACAGGAACTGGAAGATTGAGAGTCAAGATTTTTCTTTCTAAACTTTCACAGATGTCTGGGCCCAGTGGCTCACGCCTGTAATCCCAGCACTTTAGGAGGCCGAGGCAGGTGGATCACGAGGTCAGGAGATCGCGACCATCCTGACTAACATGGTGAAATCCTGTCTCTACTAAAAATACAAAAAGTCAGCCGGGCGAGGTGGCGGGCGCCTTCACGCCCAACTACTCGGGAGAATGACATGAACCCAGCAGGCGGAGCTTGCAGTGAGCTGAGATCATGCCACTGCACCCCAGCCTGGGTGACAGAGTGAGACTTCTCCAAAAGCAAAACAAAAACAAAACAAAACAAACAAACAAAAACAAACAAAAAAACAAAACGTTCACAGACTTTTATCATTTACTTTTTTTCATGTAATTTGTGTTTCTCCCTCAACAAACTAACTTTGCTTTGGTATTTCCCTTACAAAAAATTACCACTCTATATCCCCCTTGGCATGGCTCTACAGTGCCCAAAACAAAGTAGCTAAAGTGAATATTTTGTAGGAAAAAAAAATGGTATTACTGCACTTTTGGTCAGATTTTCATTCTGTTAGAGATGGTGTGCACCTTTATTTTGTTAGAGGTAGTGTGCAGTGGAAAGACATTCCTGAGAATCTGTTATTCACTTTCATAAAGTGTTGGCTTTTGGATGGAACTTATTATTATTATAAAAAACACTTCCAACCTTGTTCTCTAAACTGAAGACAAATTTAAAAACATGAAGCTGTCTATAGATTTAATATATTTAACAACCCTAAACTTCTGTAAAATAACTTAGATGTTTTAAAATGATAACATAAGGGAAGCGAGGTTTAGCCTATGGTATATTTAAATAAGACATTTGCATTTTCTCCTAAAAATATATTTCAAAATCAAATTTTCAATAATATGACCAATAAAAAATTGGGGAAATTAGACAAAATGGAAATACAAAGTACCAAATACGGGTTTGAGGTCTACACTGTATATATGAATGCTTGATATTCTTGGAATATTTACTGTTTGCTAACATAGAAGACCTTATGACCTTGCCTTACTGAAACCTCCTGTTATCTTGCTAATTTCTCCTTTCTTTTTCATTCACAGTTGTTTGCCTGTGGTCTCAAGTTCAGATACCTCTCGATGACTCAGGTTTCACCTGATTTCAGAGGTGGGAATAAAAGATTATTATTATATTCAATATGTATTTTTATTTATTTATTTTATTTATTAATTTTTTGAGACGGAGTCTCACTCTGTCACCCAGGCTGGAGTGCAGTGGCACAATCTC
>NW_012117766.1:1369013-1394365 GCF_000951035.1 Colobus angolensis palliatus
TATCACAGGTGAAAGAGTAACACAATTCGAAAAAAATGCTGTTTAGAAAAGTTGTTGAAGTCAAAATTCTCTATTTCTTACTGAATCTAAATACTTTTGTGTATTGCCTCACTGTTCTTGCCATGTAGCTTATGTAAGGAAAAAATGTATTTTCTAGCATCCATTTATTAATGAACGCACATCACAGAATTTCACAGAGTTTTTTATATATACTCTCAAAAATAGGAGCAGGTCCCTTTGAATCTCATTTGTAGGCAGTAGTGTACAGGTAAATGTTTAACCACTGGCTTTCCACTAGAGAAAAATAACAAAAAACAAAAAACACCTGATAGGTAGCGTTTGCCACACTCTGTGGTGTCAATGCCCACCACTGTTGTTGATTGCAAGCTTCCAGTGGAATGTCACTGCACACAGACTGGAGAAGAGATGTGCACAGTTGGCTCTTGCAAGCAGTGCAAGCCCGCCTCAGCATTCCAAAGCTTTTAGGCCTCCAATACACCCGTGAATACAAAATCAAGTTATGATGAAAAAAAATGATGAGGTACTTTTATTTCCCAGATAAGCAATATGAATTCCCTAGGGCAGGAGTAAAATATGAACAAAATGGTCATATAATAAAGGCAAACACAATTCGAAAAAAATGCATATATCTACTAATACATTCAACTTTATATTTAATTTGTGAATACTTATAAATATATATTTTCTAGATATTCTACATATTGATTTAATATACTTATCGATGATTACAAATCAAACTTCTACTTTTCTTGTAGTAATATAACAAACATTCAAGACAAATCACTTTAGAGTCTTGATGAAATATAATTGACATTAGATAAATTGCATAGCTGGATATAAAGTCTGTGACCTTTCCTCAACTATTTCTAACTTTTTAAAAAATACAGAAATATTTTATGGAAAATATATATTGTTTTAATTTTAATATCAGCTATAATTGAATAAAACTTTATTGTCTTCATTTATGATATTGCATTATGATGTAACAAAACATCCCAAAGCAGTCATACTCTGTAATTAATATTAAACTGTGTCTTACACCTACGTCAAGAAGCATTTTCCATGTCTTCAAAACTAAAAGTAATACTTTGTAATCAGAGGGGCTTTTCCTAGGAGCTTAGAATGTCTTATGCATTTTGTGTCACTAATTCTTTCAAAACTCATGGAAGTTGGAAGACAATTGTATCATCACTGTATAGTAGAATAATTGGATCAAAGGAGAGTTGTAACTAATACTGAGTATAAGTTACATACTCAAAATGGAATACTCTGTACTGTTGCTAGAATTTAGGGGCCTTCCTTAGTACCAGGAACAGATGGAACTAATAGAGGTGAAAAGCAAGGAGACTATTGCACTGATCTGCTATAGCAGTAGGGAGGGAGTACTCATTGTTACAGGATAGAATAAAATGAATAACATTTGGACAAATACCTAATGCAGGTGACGGGTTGATGCGAGCAGCAAACCACCAGGGCATGTGTATATCTATGTAACAAAACAGCACATTCTGCACATGTAACCCAGAAATTAAAGTATAACAAAAAATAATAATAGGTCGTTTTATCGAATTCACAGATGATCTGCTCATTAAAAAGCTAGAAATGATCATATAAATTTGAAAATTCAACTCATATTTTGATTTTCAAAGTTAAAAATTTTTTATTGTAAAAAGAATAAAATAAGTTCTCTTCCTTCATATTCACTTTATAGTTAAAAATTTATTTATTTACTGACTACAGCAAGAAGCAAGAAAGTAAAAATAAACTATTAAGCTATTTAGCTAACTTTATTTCTCTCTCTCGTTCCGTATGTACACACACACACAAATATATACACACAGATATATATATATATTTATATATACACAGGTGTGTTTGTGTGTGTGTGTGTGTGTGTATTTCAACGAAACAACCCTGGAGTAACTTTTCCCTTAATTATCTTGAATAGGCAGGGAAAAAAAAAAAAAAAGACAAGCAAATAAACAAACAAACAAAAACTATCTTGGCACCTTTTATAATATATTAACTAGTCAATAGACACTTTCCCAATTATCCACCATGTCTTTTAACCAGTAGGCAGAAACATTTCTACGGAGAAAAAAAAGAAGAGAAGTGTCTGCCCAACAACAATCTGATTCTAAAACTGTGCAATGTGTATGACTGATATTCATTATCATTATGCATTGAAAAATTGCTTAAGTGCTGCATCTATATATTTTGAGCATAAATTATAGATTAATAGAAGATATGCAAGAGCACTTAATCCAAATTATGTCTTTTTGTCAAAAACAAGATACTAAGTGCATATTACCTAGTACTATTTGCTCAAATTGCTTGACAGAAAACTATTTAAATTAATACATTCTTTAAAAAATGTCATTGCTGAAAAAATTTTGTTCTTCCTATGATGTGCTTTTTCTAAATAAGTCTAATAATTTGTTGCACATAGAGTTGACTTTCCTTTAAAATATTGAGGAAAAAACGAATAATATGTATTTATATGTAGAATTGGTATCTGTACTTGTGAGTTAAGAGTTTTCGGTGACAATTGCTGTAATGAACAAACAAATTATTTGGATCTGTCATAATTCACTAGGTGAATTATCTGCTTTTGATGCCTCCCTAAATATGTATTAACACAAGATACTGCATGACCATAAAGAGGAAATCATAGCAAATAAGTTCACCATATATATTTAAAGAGTTTTCATCTGGTAGAATGTATTGTATCAGTTTTAAAGCATGTCTTTCAAGGATGCTTTCAAATAAAATTTCTTTTTAATTTGAAAAAGGGAAATGAAGGGTCTGTTAATTGTTTAGGAACACTAGATAATAACAATATCCATTATCTGGGAAAAATTTGTTGTTTTATTGAATCTCTATTTAGTTTAGATCAGTACACTAGTTATTTCACTTTGCCTTTTTATATATAATTCATTATATTGATTGTAACTAATAATATAAAGGAATAAAAGCAATCATGTTGATCAACTTACATTTTAATACCACTAAAAGAGCTCCAGAATTTTTTTTTTTTTTATTATACTTTAAGTTCTAGGGTACATGTGCATAGCGTGCAGGTTTGTTACATATGTATACTTGTGCCATGTTGGTGTGCTGCACCCATCAACTAGTCAGCACCCATCAATTCATCATTTATATCAGGTATAACTCCCAATGCAATCCCTCCCCCCTCCCCCCTCCCCATGATAGGCCCTGGTGTGTGATGTTCCCCTTCCCGAGTCCAAGTGATGTCATTGTTCAGTTCCCACCTATGAGTGAGAACATGCGGTGTTTGGTTTTCTCCTCTTGTGATAGTTTGCTAAGAATGATGGTTTCCAGCTGCATCTGTGTCCCTACAAAGGACGCAAACTGATCCATTTTTATGGCTGCGTAGTATTCCATGGTGTATATGTGCCATGCTGCTATAAAGACACATCACACGTATGTTTATTGTGGCACTATTCACAATAGCAAAGACTTGGAATCAACCCAAATGTCCATCTGTGACAGACTGGATTAAGAGCTCCAGAATTAATGTATCAACAACATGGATAAATGATGCATACATTTATAGATCTATGATTGGAACCGGGTACATTTTGCATCTATTTCTAGATCGTAGGACTAATCCTGCTTTTATCTACTGTGGGAAGCCCGTGTTAAACATGAGCTCTGTCCTTGGATGGAAAAGAAGTCAGCTGAATTGCACTTAGCTTTGCCCAATATGAACATATTCACATATATATATATATATTCAGCAGCAAAAGCTACACCACAGGATCTTAGCTGAACATGCATATCATCACAATTTTTGATAGCTTTTTATATATTTGCACTTTTTTGTAACTTCTATGAATAGTTGTTAAATATTGACCATTTTAAAAATTATTTTTAAGTGAAATGTTGATTTTTTTCACTTTTGTATTATCAGAGCCCATTATACCACCTAGTAAATAGTAGACTATAACTGTAGTTTTATTTCTATCCCTATTTCTGTCTATTTTGGATTCCAGAATATTTACATTTTATTAAAGGAGAGTATTATAGAAAAACATGCAGAAATCCAAAATGTCTTCAAATAAAATTATTCACATCACAGTACTACTACGACTGATAATAACTAAAGACCAAAAGTAATTCATCATATTATGCAATCCTTGCAAACTTGTGAGATAACATTATTATCTCCATTTTACATATGAAGAGTTTAGAACTCAGGAAATGTAGTTGGATTATGTATATTAAGTAGCCAGGAAGTAAGTCATAATTTCAAGTAAGGTTCTTCAACTTCAAATGCTTGCTTTTTAAAATATGTCTAACTGATATTTATAAGGAAAGAAATTTTCTATTAAATAATTTTTGTCACTATCTAAATTAAATTTTCTCATCCAAGTAAAGACATGAGTTTTATCTCTGAACTAAATTTGTTTGTCCAGTTTGATCAGTAAATGAATTTCCTTACCTCCACCAGATCAAAAATGGAAAAAGCCAAACACCCAGTACTAAGAATTTTTAGAATAGACTATTCAACTGTAGAATATATACCTATTTTTCTATGATTTGTAACATCGCTATCTTCTTAAATTACTTTTAAAATTTACACATTTTTAATTTGAAACACTACTGTTTTATTCATCATTTACTTATGAAAATTTTGCTGAGTCGACAATGATAAAAGAAGAAAGTTATGGCCATCTCAAGCTAGATAAGTCCTGACCTGCAAAGCAGCTGAGAGGATTTGTCAAACTTAAATGTAGATTTAATACTTGTGAGAAGACCAAATAAAATAGATCTCAGAGTTCAATTAAAAAGCATGATTATATTTTTCTAAATATAATTATTTCTAAAATAACTATTTAAATCCTATTATAAATGCCTACCTTACACTATGTATACAATTTATGTTAAAAATATGTTTCAATAAACTCTTGAAAATAAATCTATGTGCAAGGAATATTCTTTATGAATATTCTTTTTTAAATTTACAAATAAGTATTTAAGTAATTATTATCTTTTGGTCTGGAATATTATGGGATTTGGGTAGAGTCATGCTGTCATAAAATGTAGTTCTGAAACTAGAAGTTTTTTTCTGGTTAACACTTTTCAACATCAGCTGTCATTTGTAATCATTTTCACACTTGACAGTTTTGCATCCTGTCTTCCCTGAAAGTCTTCATTCAGAATATTCATGGCTTTTTTCCAGGGAGAAAAAGAATATAATTTTTCTTCAGCTTTAAATGCTTTCCCTCTTATGCATGCATGTCTGCACTAGTCAATAGGTCTAATTTTCACTTTAGAGGCCATTGAGCTGCTCCTCTGTCAGTATGATCCATTAGAATTTGAGGAACGCTGATCAACACAGCAAACAGACTCACTCATTTGATGTTTTCCCATTTTGCTAATACACAGCATTTAACTGACATCAGCATCATGTGACAAAATTGCTTCCAGCCTCATTTAAACAGCTGCACATTGGAAGTGGGTTAAATGATGGGCTTTAGAAAGTTGGTGAGGCTTAAGTTTGAAGATATATAAATTCACCTGGAGAAAAACCAGTTTTAGAAATATGATTCCTGTTTATCCTGTTTATTGTTGTTTGGGCTGAAGAAAATGGGTTAAAATAGAGTCTGATGAATGATGCACAGCATGCTTTTGTTCAACCCTATGGCTTCAGCCAACAGGCTCTGACCTTCCACCTCAGGGCTTGCAGCCACTGTGATTGATCTTCTTAGGCTAAAGGATTTGAAAGAACTCTTTGCTGTGCACTTATTTCACAGCCATGCCACATCCCCAGACAATGCAACTTTCACTGCTGTTTCTTTTTCATTGATGTTCAACTGTCTCTTTTTCTTCTTTCTTTATTTTCCTCACACTAGTGCCAACCCACACAGATTCCATTATCATTGTTAAAAATTGCCATTTTTGAATGTTAGTAGTAGCAGCATTTCTTTGTTCTCAAAACATCACAAAAACACATTTATATTGTAACATATGTCAAATCAGAGGAAACTGAGAATACTACTGAGAAGTCAATTTACAATATTATTGAGATTTTTCTTTTAATACATTCTGACTTTTCAACTTGCTTATCAATTTTCACAGCCTGAAAAATAAATTTTACTGTAAAATAATAACAGTGTTGAAATGATTTTCTCAAAAGTTCAGAATAATTTTTTTGTGTAACATCTTTCAAATATTTCCCCTTTAAAATCTATTAAAAAAAAAAGAAGAAGAAGAAGAGCTTTCTTACAGAGCTCTCTGCAGTGCTAAATGCTCCATCTAGTGGCATAATTGAACCCTGGTAAAACTTACTATACTTGACATAAAGTTTGTTTACCTTATAGACTCAATGAGTTTGTGTTAAGACAAAGGTGCTGAGAACTACAGTTTCAAAATATATGAAATTCATGTATCTTTACTTATGAATATTTTATTTGTAATATCCTAACATTTTGCATTATAAATCTTAAACTATAAATGTATTTAATGCATTTAAACAGAGTGATGTGATATTTTTACTAGCAATCTGAAATAAGAAAATAGTGGATATTTATGTAAATAACATTTATATAAGGTTTATATGTATTTAAGCTCTAAAAGTGAATTAATTCAACATTTTTAAATGAAAAATATTTTAAATATAGCATTTACCATATGTCTCTAGTCTTTATCAAACTAAAGTTTTCCTTAAATGTAACAATAATTTAAAATTAATCAGCAGTTTAACTTTCATCATGACTCCAAGATATAATTATCTAAGTCAGGGATAAGCACAATTTTAATCCAAAGGGTCAGATTTTCAACAGTCAACAAAGGGTTGACTTTGTGAGTTCATAAAATGTATTCTTCTTTACTTTATTCCTGTGGTGGTGGTTGTTTTGTAACATTAAAAATAAATATTTCTAGAAAAAGAAACAAAGTGGTAGTTCTTGGGCTGTAAGAAAACAGCTGGGGCTATCGAAAACTACACAAGCCATAGTTTGCCAATTCTTGGTCTAATTTATTATGTTTCAAATATAATTACTTTTGCAACCGTTCAAAAAATAATGATAAATTAACATTATCATATTAATTCTTTTGGTTTCTATTTCAAAAATCATTATTGGGATGACTATGCAGTTGTGACTATCTTATAAAAGAAAATTTTAACATTGCATTCTACAGAGTACGTAACTTAAAATTTAGAGTGTCAAGATACCATGTTGGGTAATATGACAGAAAGTTGTCAAACTTGAAAGAAAACAGAAGCGGGTATAAGTAAAGTTAAAAATAATACTATGGCATTAGGAAGAATAGATCTTTTGACCAATAAACAGCTACAGACAGTTGTGCTACCTCATGCCTATAAACTCAGCACTTTGGGAGGTCAAGGCAGGAGGACTGCTTTAGGCCAGGAGTTCAAAACCAGCCTGGTCAACATAATGAAATGCTGTCTCTACAGTAGAAAATTTTAAAAATTAGCCAGGCATAGTGGCAGGCACCTATAGTCCCAGCTACTCAAAAGGCTGTGGTGGGAGGATTACTTGAGCCCATGAGTTTGTGGTTTCAGTGAACTATGACCAACTCTACTGAAGCCCATTAAAAAAATTAATACAAGTCTAAGTTTTTGTTTAGGAAATTATTAGTTTGTGAGAGTTGCAATAAATGATATTTTATCTCTTTGTATGTAAAAAAAGTATTCACATAGTTGTGCACTCTACAGAGGGCATAATGATTTTTAGTCTTTCTGAGCACTGGTGATAGCATTTTCTTGACCTTAAGGTCAAGCATGGTTATGTGAATTGCTTTGTTCCAAAAAATGTGAATAGAATTGAATTATGCCATTTTTGAATAGAAGCTGTCAAACTAAAAACAAACAAAAACCAGAAAATAGCCAAGTGCTGTATGACAAATCCATTTGTAGCTCTAGTATGGAGAACTCAATTTGAATGGATTATTGCAGAGGGAGGGGTGAAAGGTAGAAGGTACCATTGCAATAGGAGGATGGAAATTATTGCAATAGGGAGAACATTCAGAACATAAGCTTTGAAAGTGTCTCAAAGGTTAGACATTATCTTTTCTTTTAGAGAGAGGCGTAATGAGGATAGAAAAAAACAAGTGTTGAAAAATAGAATGCATTAGAGTTGCATGATTGGATAGTAGATCCAATCATGTTTTACCCTGAGGCCAGTTTATTCTTCTTAGGGACTTTTAAAGAGAGGTTGCATCCTGGCTCAGGTTGAGGGTGTGCCAAAGCTCAAGAGCCTGGGGGAAGGAGAGACTCTTTAATCAAAGTTTGGCTAACAAGCATTTTTTCTCAATTGATCAGTGGGGACAAGCAGTTCAGCTTATCATTTATAAAGTATAAAGAGTGGGAATTTCGAGGATCAGTGTCTGATTTTGTCAGAGTTAATGATGGGGGTATATCTAAGTTTCATCTAAATTGTTCAGGGGAAGGATTTTTTTTGCAGTATGCTGTTTCCTAGAACACAAAGAATAGAGGATTTCTTCAGCTGCCCCTGTTTTCCAGAATGAAGGTGCTCAGGTAAAATGTAAAATTGTCACAGCATCTAATTGCCAGTGCCAACTAATTGGGAAACACCAAGCTGGAAGAGGATTAGTATTCCCATGACATAAAATCAGAATCAAGTACGTACTGGGTGAATAAAAAAGCAAAATAAATAAATAATTTGATTGCTTGCAATTACAAAACTGTTATTTTGGGTTCACCTTTTTGAAAAGTCTCTGGACACAAAATCATGTTAGTTGACTTCTTATGATTCGCTGAGCTTAAGTTTTGTTTCTGTCTAAAGAAAACATTTACCAGGAATGCCCCATAAAGTTTTGCTCATGTTCTCAGTTAAAACATGCTTAAGGTTCTTTGTAAGGCCTAGATGGTGAGGTCAGGAATTTGAGACCAGCCTGGCCAACATGGTGAAACCCCATTTCTACTAAAAATGCAAAAATTAGCCTGCTTGGTGGTGGGCGCTTGTAATCCCAGCTACTCGGGAGGCTGAGGCAGGAGAATTGCTTGAATGCAGGAGGCAGAGGTTGCAGTGAGCCGACATCCTGCCATTGCACTCCAGCTTGGGAGACAAGAGCAAAACTCTGTCTCAGAAAAAGAGAAAAAAAAAAAGAAAAGAAAAGGGGGAAAAAAAAAAAAGATGTAGGTGGTTTTATTTGCTCAGGAATTTTTCAAGCTCAGCCTCCATGTTAATTTTGCTTTAACACTTGAGAATAAAATTTGAAAATTAATAGATGGTGCTCAATAATGTCTTTTTGTTATTATTTTCTTATGCACTATCCTCATTGAAAGGGGACAAAAATATGTGTTTCTGATAGCTGTGATTGGCAGACCTCTGAGTCAAAGCTAAGCCATCATATCCCGTGAGCTACAGGTACACATCCAGATAGCCGGTTCCTGCCTTAACTGATGACATTCCACCACAAAAGAAGAGAAAATGGCTTGTTCCTGCCTTGACTGATGACATTACCTCGTGAAATTCCTTTTCCTGGTTCATCTTGGCACAAAAGCTCCCCCACTGAGCACCTTGTGACCCCCCACCCCTGCCTGCCGGAGAAAACCCCCCTTTAACTGTAATTTTCCTTGACCTACCCAAATCCTATAAAATGACCCCACCCCTATCTCCCTTCGCTGACTCTCTTTTCGGATTCAGCTCACCTGCACCCAGGTGATTAAAAAGCTTTATTGCTCACACAAAGCCTGTTTAGTGATCTCCTCACACGTGCATGACATTTTTGTGCCGTGACTCAGATCCGGGGGAGGGGGACCTCCCTTGGGAGATCAATCCTGTCCTCCTGCTCTTTGCTCCATGAGAAAGATCCACCTACGACCTCGGGTCCTCAGACTGACAAGCCCAAGGAACACCTCATCAATTTTAAATCCGGTAAGCAGCCTCTTTTTACTGTCTTCTCCAGCCTCTCTCACTATCCCTCAACTTCTTTCTCCTTTCAATCTTGGCGCCACACTTCCATCTCTCTCTTCTCTTAATTTCAGTTCCTTTCCTTTTCTGGTTGAGACAAAGGAGATGTGTTTTATCCGTGTACCCAAAACTCTGGCGCTGGTCACAGACTTGGGAAGACAGTCCTCCCTTGGTATTTAATCACCCAGGGATGCCTGCCTGATTATTCACCCACATTTCAGAGGTGTCTGATCACCCAGGGAAATCTGC
The DNA here is from genome assembly GCF_000951035.1 of Colobus angolensis palliatus. Taxonomy (NCBI): domain Eukaryota; kingdom Metazoa; phylum Chordata; class Mammalia; order Primates; family Cercopithecidae; genus Colobus; species Colobus angolensis. The sequence goes on from NW_012117766.1 coordinate 1,379,210, forward strand.
CTTGGTCCTTCACCCTTAGCAGCAAGTACCACTTTTCTGGGGGGCAAGAACCCCCCAGCACCTTCTCTCCATGTCTCTACCCCTTCTCGCTGCTTTTCTGGGGAGCAAGAACCCCCGAAACCCTTCTCTCCGTGTCTCTACTCTCTCTTTTCTCTGGGCTTGCCTCCTTCACTATGGGCAACCTTCCACTGTCCATTCCTCCTTCTTCTCCCTTAGCCTGTGTTCTCAGGAACTTAAAATCTCTACAACTCACATCTGATCTAAAATCTAAATGCCTTATTTTTTTCTACAATGCTGCTTGAGCCCGATACAAACTCTACAGTAGTTCCAAATAGCCAGAAAATGGCACTTTCGATTTTTCCATCCTACAAGATCTAAATAATTCTTGTCGTAAAATAGGCAAATGATCTGAGGTGCCTGACGTCCAGGCATTCTTTTACACGTTGGTCCCTCACTAGTCTCTGTTCCCAATGCAACTCATCCCAAATCTTCCTTCTTTCCCTCCTGCCTGTCTTCTCAGTCCCAACCCCAAGCATCGCTGAGTCTTTCTAATCTTCCTTTTCTACAAACCCATCTGACATCTCCCCTCCTTGCCAGGCCGAGCTAGGTCCCAATTTTTCCCAGTCTCTGCTCCCCCACCCTACAATCCTTTTATCACCTCCCCTCCTCACATCCAGTCTGGCTGACAGTTTCATTCTGCAACTAGCCCTCCCCCACCTGCCCAGCAATTTCCTCTTACAAAGGTGACTAGAGCTAAAGACATAGTCAAGATTAATGTTCCTTTTTCTTTATCTGATCTCTCCCAAATCAGTTAGCATTTAGGCTCTTTTTCATCAAATATGAAAAACCCAGCCCAGTTCATGGCTCATTTAGCAGCAACCCTGAGACATTTTACAGCCCTAGACCCTAAAATGTCAAAAGACCATCTTATTCTCAATACACATTTTATTACCCAATCTGCTCCTGACATTAAATAAAACCCCACAAATTAAATTCTGGCCCTCAAATCCCACAACAGGACTTAATTAACCTTGCCTTCAAGGTGTACAATAATAAAGTAGAGGCAGCCAAGTAGCAATGTATTTCTGAGTTGCAATTCCTTGCCTCCACTGTTAGAGAAACCCCAGCCATATCTCCAACGCACAAGAACTTCCAAATGCCTGAACAGCAGCAGTCAGGCATTCCTCCAGGACTGCCTCCCCCAGGAGCTTGCTACAAGTGCCAGAAATCTGGCCACTAGGCCAAGGAATGTGCACAGCCCAGGATTCCTCCTAAGCCATGTCCCATCTGTGCAGGACCCCACTGGATATCGGACTGTCCAACTCACCTGGCAGCCACTTCCAGAGCCCCTGCAACTCTGGCCCAAGGCTCTCTGACTGACTCCTTCCCAGATCTTCTCCGTTTAGCAGCTGAAGATTGACACTGCCTGATCACCCCAGAAGCCTAGAGGACCATCACAGATGCTCTAGGTAACTCTCACAGTGGAAGGTAAGTCCGTCACCTTCTTAATCAATATGGAGGCTACACGCTCCACATTACATTGTTTTCAAAGGCTTGTTTCCCTTGCCTCCATATCTGTTGTGGGTATTGACGGCCAGGTTTCTAAATCTCTTAAAATTTCCCAAATCTGGTGCCAACTTGGACAACATTCTTTAATGAACTACTTTTTAATTATCCCCACCTGCCCAGTTCCCTTATTAGGCCAAGTCATTTTAACTAAATTGTCTGCTTCCCTGACTTTTCCTAGGCTACAGCCACACCTCATAGCCACCTTTTCCTCCCGTTCAAAGCCTCCTTCGCATCCTCCCCTTATATCTCCCCACCTTAATCCACAAGTATAGGATACCTCTACTCCCTCCTTGGTGACCAATCATGCACCCCTTACCACCTCATTACAACGTAATCACCCTTACCCCACTCAATGCCAGTATCCCATTCCACAGCACTCTTTAAAAGGATTAAAGACTATTATCACTGATCTGTTAGAGCATGGACTTTTAAAGCTTGTAAACTACCCTTACAATTCCCCCATTTTGCCTGTCCTAAAACCAGACAAGCCTTACAGGTTAGTTCAGGATCTGCACTTTATCAGCCAAGTTGTCTTGCCTATCCACCCTGTGGTGCCAAAGCCATATACTTTCCTATCCTCAATACCTCCCTCCACAACCCATTATTCTCTTCTAGATCTCAAACATACTTTCTTTACTATTTCTTTGCACCCTTCATTCCAGTCTCTCTTTGTTTTCACTTGGACTTACCCTGACACCCATCAGGTTCAGCAAATTATCTGGGCTGTACTCCTGCGAGGCTTCACAGACAGCCCCCATTACTCCATTTGAGCCCAAATTTCTTCCTCATCTGTTACCTATCTCAGCATAATTCTCATAAAAACACACATGCTCTCCCTGCTGATCGTGTCTGGCTAATCTCCCAAGCACGGTTAGTGCAGTCAGAATTCTTATGCAAGAGCCGGGACCGCACCCTGTAGCCTTTTTATCCAAACAACTTGACGTTACTGTGTTAGCCTACTAGCCCTCAAGTCTGCATGTGGCGGCCACCCCTGCCCTAATACTTTTAGAGGCCCTCAAAAAATCACAAGCTATGCTCAACTCACTTTCTACAGTTCTCATAACTTCCAAAATCTATTTTCTTCCTCCCACCTGACACATATACTTTCTGCTTCCCAGCTCCTTCAGCTATACTCATTCTTTGTTGAGTCTCCTACAGTTACCATCGTTGCTGGCCCTGACTTCAATCCGGTCTCCCACATTATTCCGGATACCACACCTGACTCTCATGACTACATCTCTCTGATCCACCTGAAATTCACCCCATTTCCCCATATTTCCTTCTTCCCTGTTCCTCACCCTGATCACATTTGATTTATTGATGGCAGTTCCACCAGGCCTAATCGCCACTCACGAGCAAAGGCAGGCTATGCTATAGTATCTTCCACATCTATCATTGAGGCTACCGCTCTGCCATCCCCCCACTACCTCTCAGCAAGCCAAACTAGTTGCCTTAACTCAGGCCCTCACTCTTGCAAAAGGACTAGGTGTCAGTATTTATACTGATTCTAAGTATGCCTTCCATATTCTGTACCACTATGCTGTTATATAGGCTGAAAGAGATTTCCTCACTATGCGAAGGTCCTCCATCATTAATGACTCTTTAATAAAAACACTTCTCAAAGCCACTTTACTTCCAAAGGAAGCTGGAATCATTCACTGCAAGGGCCATCAAAAGGCATCAGATCCCATCACTTATCAGCTTATGCTGATAAGTTAGCTAAAACAGCAGCTAGAGTTCCAACTTCTGTTCCTCATGATGAGTTTTTCTCCTTCACGTTGGTCACTCCCAACTACTTTCCCACTGAAACTTCCACCTAGTAATCTCTTCCCACACAAGGAAAATGGTTCTTAGACCAAGCCTCACAGGCCCATTCTTTTCTGTCGTTATTTCATAATCTCTTGCATGTAGGTTAAAAGCTGCTAGCCCGTCTCTTAGAACCTCTCATTTACTTTCCATTGTGGAAATCTATCCTTAAGGAAATCACTTCTCAATGTTCCATCTGCTATTCTACTACTTCTCAGGAATGTCTCAGGCTCCCTCCCTTCCCTACACATCAAGCTCGAGGTTTTGCCCCTGCTCAGGACTGGCAATTGACTATACTCACATTCCCCCAGTCAAGAAACTAAAATATCTCTTGGTCTAGGTAGACACTTTCACTAGACAGGTAGAGGCCTTTCCCACAGGGTCTGAAAAGGCCACCACAGTCATTTTTTCCCTTCTGTCAGACATAATTCCTCAGTTTGGCCTTCCCACCTCTATACGGTCTGATAGCAGACCAGCCTTTATTAGTGAAATCACCCAAGCAGTTTTTCAGGCTCTTGGTATTCAGTGAAACCTTTATATCCTTTACCATCCTCAATCTTCAGGAAAGGTAGAACGGACTAATGGTCTTTTAAAAACACACCTCACCAAGCTCAGTCACCAACTTAAAAAGGACTAGACAATACTTTTACCACTTTCCCTTCTCAGAATTCAGGCCTGTCCTCGGAATGCCACAGGTTACAGCCCATTCGAGCTCCTGTGTGGACACTAGTTTTTATTAGGTCCCAGTGTCATTCCAGACACCAGCCCAATTCGCACTGCATCCCAAAAACTTAGATAGAGCCTAAAAACTCACCAACCAAGCAAGTAATTACTGTGAACCCCCTTAGGTTCTCTCTAATTAGATGTCCTAGGTCCTCCCAATTCTCAGTCTTTTAATACTTGTTTTTTCTCCTTCTCTTATTTAGACCTTGTGTCTTCTCTTTAGTTTTTCAATTCATACAAAACCACATCCAGGCCATCACCAATCATTCTATATGACAAATGCTCTTTCTAACAACGCCACAATATCACTTCTTACCACAAAATCTTCCTTCAGCTTAATCTCTCCCACTCTAGGTTCCCACACCTCCCCTAATCCCCCTTGAAGCAGCCCTGAGAAATATTGCTCATTATCTCTCCATACCACCCCCCAAAAATTTTTGCTGCCCCAACACTTCAACACTATTTTATATTACTTTTCTTATTAATGTAAGAATACAGGAATGTCAGGCCTCTGAGCCAAAGCTAAGCCATCATATCCCCTGTGACGTGCATGTACACATCCAGATGGCCGGTTCCTGCCTTAGCTGATGACATTCCACCACAAAAGAAATGAAAAAGGCCTGTTCCTGCCATAAGTGATGCCATTACCTTGTGAAATTCCTTTTCCTGGCTCATCCTGGCACAAAAGCTCCCCCACAGAGCACCTTGTGTCCCCTGCCCTTGCCCACCAGAGAACAACCCCCTTTGACTGTAATTTTCCTTTACCTACCCAAATCCTATAAAATGGCCCCACCCCTGTCTCCCTTTGCTGACTCTCTTTTCGGACTCAGCCCGCCTGCACCCAGGTGATTAAAAAGCTTTATTGCTCACACAAAGCCTGTTTGATGGTCTCTTCACACGGACACGCATGAGAGTGACAATCCAAAGAAGCTATAGCACAACATTGAATATTCACTGAATTAGTGTGTGAGGATTATATTTTCTATAACATTTTAGTATTAGAAAAGAATGGAGGTCTCTGTTCTATTTAATTTAGCCTTGCTAGGCATAGTTTCATAATCTTCTTAATGCTTTATTAAAAAGCATTTACAAATATGGTTATGCACAATACTAATGATGTACTTATAATAATGTAAAAAATAAGAACTAGTTCAAATGTAAGCACTCTGGGCTTCTTCAAAGTGGAGAATTTGGTCACCAAAATATAATTCTACAAACATATTTCCTTTTATGAAAATTATAAGCACAAAATTTAATGTTTAGTATTCTTAAGATATGAGTGTTCTTCCAGATGATTTCTAAAATAAAGATTTTATACAAAAATGTTGAAGAATGGAGAGAAAATTTAGGCATATATTTAGTATTTACATTTTTTGAATGATGTTTTCCTGACTTCAAGGTACATACACTGTCTCTATTTATTGAAAAAGAAGCAATTGATTTTATGTGGAAGCAATAAAATCACACACCTGAACCTATTCAAGAACTATAGCTCAGATTAATCAAAAAAGTTTATAAAATGCTAAAGTTTGCATGTTTAAATATATCTTGAATTACAAATAATGCTCTAAGATGGTATAATGCACATGTGATGCAAGCACACATTTATTATTCTTTAATAAGATAATCTGAAAATAATTAAAATAAAGATAAAATTTAGTAAGATACTTTTTAAAAACAATACTTGCAAAATGCACTTTCATTCACATGAACAGTTATACAGATGTCCTGGCCTAAATGAGAAATTGTATTATATATTTTCTTTTCCATACATGAGAATACATTGCATCTTACCTAGCTTCCACTATGATCAAGAGAAGACATTTGAGATACAGCTTTTCAGGATTATGCCCCAGTACAATTTATTCCATCAGGACAGAACTTTCTGTCTGAAGCAAAATGACCCCCTGTGGATCTTTAAATCAGAACGTTGACTTCATTATCTCTGCACATGAATTAACAAAATTCACTGGTTCAGATCTGCCAAATAAGAGTAACTGTCACATTAAAAAGTAATGTTTAGAACAAAATAATCTAAACCTAGCACAGATAACATTTGTCTGATTTTGATATACCCACTTCATCATTTCAGAAACATGAACATTTAGCCCACCAAGACCAAAGTGGTAGGTGAACTACCCAAAGTCAACTATCTATAACAGAGCTATGTTAGAATCTTGGTCTTGGTACTCTTCTTATAATTGTTTATTTTTTTTGTGATTAAATTTTCCATAAATTAATGTATTAAAATTCATTTACATTTTCAATGAGTAAAACAGAGCTATTAAAAAACACTATGAAAAACTTCCTTTCAGAATTAGCAAGAATATGTTATAATTTATTGCTCATGAGTGATGTCTGTTTTCTGCCATGTATTCTGTCTTGTTTTGACTAGGCAACAATCTCATTCACCTTGTGCCAGGATAGAGTTTTGTCTTCTGGAGTGCGAATTGTCACAGAAAAAATAATGTCTCTGTAATTCCATGTAGATATGAATTAGTTCCCAGACACATAAAATGAGTTGACACAGGCAACCCACTACAGATTGTATACTTTGAGGTTGAAATTTTGCGAATGATTGCTTTGATAGAAATATGGTTTAAAACGATTTTATCTTCAGTTGGTTCTTTCAACAATTTGTTTATTATGAGGCAGATGTCAAACTGTCTTACAGACATACTGAAAACTCCAAAGCCTTTCCAGTCAACCTGTCTATAGTGATCTTTATTTTCCCCTACATTTAAAGATTTCCAAAATCAATTCAGTCAATATTTATTGACACTCAACCTGGTTCTGCTCTAACTTGAGTGTCTCAATTAGCCACAGGGTGTCCATTTTGTCTATAAGTTGGGGTACAATTGAACAAGTAAAATCTCTACGTATGTATTTTACTCATCTTTGTTCTCCCCCTGGTTGTTGGCACATTGTTGAGTGTCAATAAATATTGACCAAATTAATTATTCTTTAGTCAAAATTCTTACATATTTGACTTTAGGAAGGATGGCATGACTAGCAGAGAGAAGGAGGCTTTAATAAGCCAGACTGACTGACAGGGGCAAATAAAACTTTGGTAGCATTAGGGTGACTTATAGAAAGTGGTGATGGGGTAAGACCAGGTGGCTTTTTTAAAGGCCAAACATGTTTTAGAAGCCATGTGTTTATAATCTATAAATAATTACAAACTCAGTATTTCTGAACTAATTAAACATAAAATGATGAAAGGAATGTATGCTCTCTAAATGCTAATCCAGCATAAAGTACAATCTCTAACTCACAGAAATATTTTATGATGGGATAAAAATTTATAATTATCTGTGTAAACATAGTTGTTGGAAATTGTATTGTTTAATCCAATGACTAGAGAGCTTGGGTCAAACATAAGCTAGCTTTAACTATTGTAAAGGCAATAATTTATAACTACAAAAGAAACAAAAATGGGTGGAAGGTAAAAGGAGAATATTGGGAGAGTGTTCTAATTTCAGAATTTCTTTACTTTGAAGACACTTTCAGGCAGACATAATAAATTCACAGTCACTGGAGACATTAGCTGGACAACAGCTGTCACAGATTCCAAAGATAGGACTCAAGCATCTGCTGATGTTTGAAATACATGACATTTAAAGAAAATATTATTGAACCCTGATATTTTAAGGTTTTTTCATGCTTTTCTCGCCCATTTTGTGATCTAAAGTAATAGCATAAGGATCACAGGTTGTTTATTGAAGCATGATAATTGTATGGTCCTTTCTAAGAGTTCTAATAGAAAATAACTTCCTGAATGTTAGTATCTTTTTTTAAAGCACATCTAGTTCAATACTTAATAGTCTATGCATTATGGAAAATATCAGGGTTGTCATGACAACTGGATGGAAAATTTAGTAAATGTAATTTATTCCACATAATACAGTGTTCTCTTCCTTCCTGTTTGTTTAAAAAATAATTTCATAAAAAATCCTTAGGCTGCACTTAAATAGCCTGAAGAATGTCCGAAAAAATATACTCTGAAGTTAAATAAGACCTTAAAGGAAACACATCTTGTTCTGTCAAATTCTGGTACTATAGTTCTGACTCTACCGCTTTCTCCCCCAAGTCAAGCTAGTGCTCTGGACATTGAAACTAGTATGTGTAACCCCAAGCTTCAATTAAGCTCAGGAGGAATTCTTTATTGATTTAGATTTTGCTGAGCACAAAAATTAGGTTAATCTTATAGAAAGGATTCAGAAGAAAATTTGAAATACCGAAGTTAATTATATAATTCAATTTAAAATATACAGAGAGCAGACACAGGCACCAGAAATGGAATGAAAGCTTGGAGTATTAGCCCACAGCAAAAAGAATCACAGAGAGTATATTATTATGAAAGTATTTATTGAAATAAATAATTTAGAATTCAATCTAATTATATTCTACTTGTTTACTGGGGGGAAAATTTTACCAAGTAGAATCCTATCATATCTATATATTTTTATCACATTGTATAAACCTACTTGACTATGTCAGTGAAGCCAACAAATTTTTATATATTTTTCTTATACTAGTATATATTTACAATAATGCAAAAAAGTAGAAACCTAGATTATGGCTGGATATGATTTATCTTATATAGGCATTCTTGTTTTCTTTTCCTTTAATTGAGTGAAATATAAAAATTCAGTAAAGCAGGAAATGTAGATGTGCTCACATATATCTCCATCTTTCCTTAGAGGAAGAGCTAGAATTTTGGTTATGAATTTACTTGATTCTTCACACAAAATTTTATGTTTAATTATTTATGAAAAGCTGAGAAGTATAAGACTCTTCGTAATCTATGTGAAACCTTTCAGTTATTCTACCCTTATTTCTGCCTATTCTGGACTAGAGAAAAATAAATATAATAAAGTGGTTTGGTATCTGACAAGAAGAAAATATATAGGTTTCTATGAAATATTTATAAAGAATTAAATTTCTATGGTAGATTATTAAATAGTATACAGTCATTAAATATTAGACAAATTGTGATTTTCTCTGTACTGTTTGTAGCAAATTTGCTGAATTGTATTAGAAGAAAAAATTATGAGAAAATTTCATTTCTTTTCCATGGAATTTTTCCTTTTATTTTTCAAGAAATCATATGATTTAGTCATTAAATCTCAAATTCTTAAGCCAAGTTGACTGTTTTTAAACGCTGGCTCAATCATAACCTAGACATATTATCTTTGTCAATTATTTATCTTTGTATCTCAGTTTTCTCTTTGACTAATATATAAACATCAACCTCAATATGTTGTTTTGAAAATTAAATGAGTTGATACATTTAAAGTCTTTGGAAAAATGTCTCAAAGCAGTAGCATAAAGGTTAGATCTTATATTTATGTACCTTGCATCAGCATTATATGTTCTGAAAACAAGAATTAGAAATGCTTTTATCTACAAATCCTGGCCATGTCTTACATCTTAAAGATATTTATCTTTTTTAAAAAATTCTAAGGCAAAGGACAGATGTCAGCAATATTTTTCTCTCAGCAGTATTATCAATTCAAACAATTATGCATGTAGAAAAATACCTTTAGAAGAGCTAATGAAAGCAGGTGTGGAATCACAGCACCTGGGTGTACACAGACCGAAGAAAAAAAAGAAAACATCAAAAGGGTAGAAAGGACAGTTTTACATTACCCACATCACTCCTACCCCAACCCTGGGCAGAACAGATTGAAAAGAGATACCCTCTGATTGGCGGAAGGAGAAGATGAGCATCTGACTCTTCTTTGAACCCCTACACTGGGCATACCCACATAAAACCCAGTGCTGCACAAATCTCTAACAGCCCCAGACTCCAGGATGGTACCTCTGAACTTCAAGCCAATTCTAGCATCAGTCTGGATTCCACAATTCCAGACTCCAGGCCCATGAGGTGCATTTAGCCTCCAGAATGCTCTATTGCTAGGCCAACGTCAGGGATCCCAGGCTCCAGACTGTCTCCAACGCATGGATAGCTCCCAAAACAACAGATTTGGGGCCTATCCCAGCAACACGTCAACCTTGTTGCGCTAGTTATCAGGCTGGCAGCCATGGATCCCACCTCCAGGCTTGTCCTTAAAAATACAGAACATAGGCTTATCCAGGATGAAGCCAGCCCATACAGTCCCTGGACGATGCTAGAAACAGTTCAGTACCCCTGACATTAAACACAAGGTGGACACCCATGGACACAAGCTCCGGACTGATCCTGTGATCCTTGTGACTCCATACTCTAGCAGACCCAAGGTCCAACCTTGTCTCAGTAAGCTCACTCCTGGGCTTCTCCCCATGAACTCAGGCTTCATGATAGTTCCTGTGTACCCAGGTCCCAGGCTGATCCCTGAAGTCCCAGGACCCAGGCCAGCCCTGTTGGCATCAGGCACCAGCAAGCACCTATGATCCTAGACTTCAAGCCAGCTCCTGTGGACCTTCGGTTCCATGTCAGCTTCAGCATCAAGCTGACCCAAGGCTGTGGAAAACCCAGAGTTCAGGCCTGCTTCATTAGGCCCAGAGTCAGGGCTCACTCCAGTAGATACCAGTGCCAGGTCGGATACTGTGAATTAAAGCTCGAAAACTATCCTTTTAGACCCAGGCCAGCCCTAATGGAGTTAAAATCAAGGCCTGTCATTGTTTGTTCTTACCAGGCCTGCCCCAGTGCCAGACCAGCCCTCATGGATTCTTGCTCCAGACCAATTTCATTGAACCTATGCCACAGAATGATCTCGGTGCTTAGATAACTCCTACAGACAGGCACAAGGTCCAGCCTACTGCTAGGTCAGTACCTGTAGACTCAGGCTTCAGGTTGGACCCCACTGATACAGAATTCAGGCCTACTCTTGTGGGTCCAGGCTTCAGGGCTATCCCTGCAGACCCAGTAAACAGGTCTATCCAAGAGAATATAGGCATCATGTCTCACTTCACACACCCAAGTACTTGATCTACTTACCTAGTAACCCAGACAGGCATACGGCCACTCTGTCTGAGGACTGAAGTAACAAGGTCACTCTTGAACCACACCAGATATTCTGCCTAGAATCTCTAGGTGTGCTAATTAGTGAAGGGCTTTCCCAGACAAATACATTCTGCAAAATGAAAGGAGTCCCTAGTTCTTCACATGTGGAAACATCATGTAAAGCAACAAGAAACATAAAATGGCAAGCAGATAGAACATTACCAAAATTCCCCACAATCATCTCCCAGCAGTTTACCCCAAAGAAATGAAGACATACAAACTGCCTGACTAACAAAGAATTCAAAGTAAATGTGGCCGGGTGCGGTGGCTCAAGCCTGTAATCCCAAGCACTTTGGGAGGCCGAGATGGGCGGATCACGAGGTCAGGAGATCGAAACCATCCTGGCTAACACAGTGAAACCTCGTCTCTACTAAAAAAATACAAAAAACTAGCCGGACGAGCTGGCAGGTGCCTGTAGTCCCAGCCACTCGGGAGGCTGAGGCAGGAGAATGGCGTGAACCCAGGAGGCGGAGCTTGTAGTGAGCCGAAATCCGGCCACTGCACTCCAGCCTGGGCGACAGAGCAAGACTCCGCCTCAAAAAAAAAAAAAAAAAAACAAAGTAAATGTATAAAGGAAGCTAAACAAACTTCAAGAAAAACAATTTAATTAGGAAAACAAACAAAAATAACAACAACAACAACAAAAACAGAGAAATCAAAATTATTTATTAAAAATATCAAACAAATTCTGGAGCTGAAAAATACAATGAATAAAATAAAAATTCAATGGAGACAATAGCAGAATTGATCAAGCAGAAGAATAACTGTGAACTCAGAGAAAGGTTATTTGAAAATATACAGTGAGAGTAAAAGATAATAAAAAGGAACAACAAAAGTTTATAGAATCTATGAGACAGCATCAAAAACATAAATGTTGAATTTAGGCATATATTAAAAAAGAGAGAAATAAAAAGAGATTAAAAGCTTATTTAAATTAAAAAATGCAGAAAAGTTTCCAAATTTGAAGAAAGGTATAGGTAGATCAAAGATCTCCAATCAGATTCAGTTCAAGGAGTATTATATCAAGATATATTATTATCCAATTGTCAAATCAACATCAAAGACACAATTCTAAGAATAGCAAGAGAAGATATGCAAATAATATATAAGTGAGTTCAATAAGCCTAGAAGTCAAGTTTTCAGCAGAGAGCTTATAGTCCAAGAGAGAGTGAGATGATATTTCCAGAGTGCTGTAGTGAAAAACAAAAACAAAACAAAACATAACAACAATAACATAAAAACTCTGTCAACCAGAAATACTCTGTTTAGCAAAGCTGTATTTCAGAAATGAAGGTGAGCTAAAGATTTTTCCAAAAAAAAGCTGATGGAGTTCACTACCATCAGATCTGAATTACAAGAAATGTTAAGGGATGTTCAATAAACTGGAAGAAAATAATGCTAAATGCTAAATAGCAACACAAAAGTATGTGAAAATATAAAACTCACTGGTATCAGTCAACACAGTCATATTCACTATGCCCCAATAGTGTAATGGTGGTGTATGAAAACATTATGTCTATAATATGAAGGTTACTCTATTAAAAATTATAATTACTGTATTAGTTTAGGGATACACCATATTAAAAGATGTAAATTGTGATATCAAAAAATTTAATGGTGAGGTAGGGAGTAAAGTGTAAAGTTCTTTGTGTGATCAAAGTTAAGTTGTTATCAGCTTTAAATAGCCTGTTACATAGACGGAAGAAGATTTTTGCAAGTGTCCACAAAGCAAAAACTTATAGAGGATAGAGTACAGATAAAAAGTAAGGAATCAAAGTATACTTTTAACAACAACAACAAAAAAATACGTAATTACAAAGGAAGACAGCAAGAGAGAAAGAAAAAATGGATCTACCAAGAAAAAAAAGAAAGAAAATCAACAACAAAAAGAAAAACAATAAAAACAGAACAAAAAAAAAAAAAGAAAGAAAATCGACAACAACAAAAAGAAAAACAATAAAAACAGAACACAACTAACACAATGGTGGTATGGTAGTAAGTCCTTTCTTATTAATAATTACTTTCAAGTAAATGAATTAAATCATCCAATGAAAAAACAGAGTGACTGAATGAATACAAAACAAGGCCCAGCTGTGTGCTGCCTAGAAGAGAATCACTTCACTTATAAGGAGAGAGATTGAAAGTGAAGGGACTGAACAAAATATCTTATGCAAATGGAAAAAAAAAGTGAACAAGAATAGCTATACTTATATCAGACAAAATAGGAGTTAAAAATCTTAAAACAAGATGAATAATGTCATTATATAATGATAAAGAGGTCAATTCATCAAGTGAATATAACAATTGTAAATATATACAGATGATACTCAACTTACAACAGTTGGACTTAACAATATTTTTACTTTATGATGGTACAAAAGTGAAACACATTCAGTAGAAACTGTGAGTACCTACACAACCATTCTATTTATTATTTTTTGAATAGTATTCAATAACATGAAATATTCAACACTTTATTATAAAATAGGTTTATGTTAGATGATTTTACCCATCTCTCAGCTAATGTAAATGTTCTGAGCACATTTAACGTAGGGTAGGCTAAGCTGTGATGTTGGTAGGTTAGGTACATTAACTGTATTTTTATTATGATACTTTCAACTTGTCATGGACTTACCGGGATATAACTCCATCACAAATTGGGCAGCATCTGTATATAGCCAATATTTGAATACTTAAATATACATTTCAAATATTAATAAATCTGAAGGAAGCAATAATCTGTAATACAATATTAGTAGGGGATTTTAACACCCTACTTTTAGCAATGGATAGATCATCCAGACAGGAAATCAGTATGAAAACATAGGACTTAAAAAATAATTTAGACCAGACGGAACTAACAGGGATAAACAAAACATGTTATCCAAATCAGCAGACTACACATTCTTCTCAAGCATGTATGGAACATTCCTAAGAGGTTATATGTTAGGTCAAAAAACAGGTTGTAATAAATTTGTAAATATTTATATCTCTTAAACTGAGTTAAAGATTGTCACTCAATCTGTTCTAGTCAATTGTATGTTGTGTTTGATCTGTTTAGTTATTCCAGTTAAGTTCAATTCTCACTCTAAAAATTATCTCAATCATAAATTTTCTCATTGCATAAACATATTGAGGGAGGCACTTTGGGATCAATAGGGGGTAGAAAGGTAGAAGAGTCCCTATCAGTAGTTCTTAACTTGCATTCTGCAAACTACTCAGGATGCTGTCAATGGTGGATCTTAAAATTCGTTTTTGCTGTAGATAAATACGTATGCATTTTGGCATATTTTTTCAGGTGTTATATTTAGATGAGTGTTTTAGAAACACAGTATAATGCATAATCTATCGTAATACAAGCAAGCACTTTGTGACAATATTATATTGGTACAAAAAAGATTATATGCTTATTAGAACCTACAAGGGTGGTGAAATGTAAATACAAAAAAAACCCTCATGTATGGAGAGCAAACTTGTATAAGAGAACATGTGGAAAGACCACAAAATAAATAATCTAACTGTAAATCTTTCTTGTATAAGTAAAAATAGTTTTTCACAAACAGTAGTTTTATTTTTAACAGGAGATATTTGTGAACTCACATTTTAAAAAATTTTAATATATACATCTCTAACAAATCTTAATACATCTGAGGCAAATATTAATAAGAACATAGATTATTATACTATAAATATAATGAAGTTAATCTAGCAGAAATATATAAAACAGGCCAGGTACAGTGGCTCATGCCTGTAATCTCAGCACTTTGGAAGGCCAAGGTGGGTGGACCACCTTAGGTCAGGGGTTTGAGACCAACCTGCCTACACAGTGAAACCCCATCTCTACTAAAAGTACAAAAGTAGCTGAGTGTGGCGGCACATGCCTGTAATCCCAGCTACTTGGGAGGATGAGACAGGAAAATCACTTGAACCCAGGAGGCAGAGGTGCAGTGAGCCAAGATTGCATCATTGCTCTCTAACCTGGGTGAAACTCCATCAGAAAGAGAAGAAAAAAAGAAGAAAGAAAGAAAGAAGGAAGGAAGGAAGGAAGA
>NW_012117766.1:1394415-1434417 GCF_000951035.1 Colobus angolensis palliatus
AAGAAAGAAAGAAAGAAAGAAAGAAAGAAAGAAAGAAAGAAAGAAAGAAAGAAAGAAAGAAAGAAAGAAAGAAAGAAAGAAAGAAAGAAAGAAAGAAGGGAGGGAGGGACTCAAGCCACAAAATTAGAGAATATACATTCTTTATAAGTATATGGGAGAGCTTTCAAAATTTATTAAATACTTTTCTATGAATGAACTTCTAAAAACAATAAGAAATCAGTTTCATACAGAACATATTCAATTACCAAAAGCTACTAACACTAGGAAATAAGAACAAAACAAAGAAATACATTATACATGTGCTTGGAAAACAATTTTTTAAAAATAATTCAGAAATCAAAGAAAATGATGTATTAAAATTAATTTCCATGTATGAGGGTTGAATGACAAAGTCCTTCCTTTCTGAAAGCAAGAGATACAACTAAAATAGCACTTGAAAAGCAAGTCTTCAGTGCTAAATGCATAAACTAGAAAAGAAGAAAGTGAAAAAACAAAACTGTGAGCAAAAAATGTAAATCAACACATTAACAAAATGAGAAACAAAGTAACATAAGAAAGAATAAAAATAAAAATTGACAAAATAGAAAACAAAAATAAGCAATTTTATTCTTTCAAAGTATGATTAACACTGATAAACCTGAAATCAAATTGATCAAGGCAGAATACGAGAGAGACAGAGTTAGCAAGAATGGGTATGCAAAGAGGGAGGAAGGCAAAAATGGATAATATTTGGAATAATTAAATGGAGCTGAATTTAGATGCAATATGTACTAAATAAATCAGGGATGATATTAAATGTTTTATTATTTGTATGTTAAAGTTCATGTATGAATAAAACATTAAAGGTGTTATATCAGATTACCTAATAATCTAAACAGTTATGCTAAAACTACTTATAGAACTATATAAATGGTACTAAAAATTTTTTACCAACTCCTTCCATAATTTGGGAAAGATTTATTAATTTTTAAAAATTGTTGCTATAATAGTTTTCTACCATATACTTTTATATGTAGGCTATTTATTGCTGATTCAATTTCAGAGCTTGTTATCGGTCTGCTCAGGGAATCAGTTTCTTCCTGGTTCAGTCTTGGGAGGGGGTACGTGTCCAGGAATTTGTTCATCTCTTATAGATTTTCCAGCTTGCATGCTTAGAGGTCTTCATAATAGTTTCCAATGGTTATTTTTATCTCTGTGTGGTCAGTGGTTGCATTCCCTTCATCATTTCTGATTGTGTTTATTTGAATCTTATCTTTATCTTTTCTATTAGTCTAGCTAGTGGCCTACGCATCATATTAATGTTTTCAAAAAAACAATTCCTGACTTCATTGATCTTTTGAATGTTTTTTGTGTGTTTTCATTTCCTTCAGTTCACCTCTGGCTTTTGTTACTTTTTATCTTCTGCTAACTTTGGGATTGATCCATTTTCGCTTCTCTAATTATTTCAGTAGTGGTGTTAGGTTGTTAATTTGAGGTCTTTTTAACATTTTGATGTGGGCATTTACTGCTATGAATTTCCCTCTTAACGTTGCCTTCCTTGACTGTGTCCCAGAGATTGTGGTATGTTTTATCTTTGTTCTCACTAGTTTCAAAGAACTTCTTGATTTCTGTCTTAATTTTATTATTTACCCAAAAGTTATTAAAAAGCATGTTGTTTAATTTCCATGTAAGTATATGATTTTTAAGTTCTTTTATTTGTCTTGACTTCTATTTGTATTGCACTGTGGTATGAGATTGTGTTTGCTATGATTTTGATTCTTTTGCATTTTCTGAGGATTATTTTATGTCCAATTATGTGGTCAATTTTAGAGTACGTGCCATGTGACAACGAGACAAATGTATATTCTGTTGCTTTGAGGTGGTGACTTGTGTAGAGGTCGATGAGATCCATGGTCTAATACTGAGTTCAGGTTCTGAATATATTTGTTAATTTTCTGCCTTGATTATCTAATACTAGCAGGGGAGTGTTGACGTCTCCACTACTATTGTGTGCGAATCTATGTCTCTTTGTAGGTCTCTAAGAACTTGCTTTACCAGTCTGAGTGCTCTTGTGTTGGGTGTATATATATACATAGGATAGTTAGGTCTTCTTGCTGAATTAAATCCTTTACCATTATGTAATGTTCTTCTTTGTCTTTTTTGACCTTCATTGGTTTGAATTAAAGGATGAATAAGTGTGAGCAACCATTTGACATAGAAACTGCCTCTAAATTCCCAATGGCTTTCTTGTTGAATTGATGTTTCAGATTCAATAAGTGAATAGTTTCTTTTAATATTAATAATATTATTTTTGTTGGATTCTCTCTAAGATCTTGATGATTTACATTCTAATGTTATCTGTTTCTTATTCTATTAAAAATCTTTATTACCACGTTACAAAACTCACTTATTAGATGGTCATATTTAACTAGTTGGTTTGGAATTTTAAAATGTTTGTTCATTTCTGTTTTATAATATATTGAAAAATTTTGGTCAATATTTATAATAAAAATCAATTTAAGAAACTAAAAATATTTCAATATTAACTGCTGTTATACAAAAATACTTCCTTTTTTATTATTTGCCTTGGACTTGATAGTTTACTTTTTAAAATAATGTATCACATTTCTTTATTTCTAATCTTCATTTGGTAGGAAGAATAGTGCTGTACCCCAGTGATGTCTACATCCTAATACTCAAAACCTATGAATAGACTCCAGGGGACTATAGGTGACTTGGCTGATATAATTAAGATAAAGGATCTTCAGATGGGGAGCTGACCTTGGATTATCTGAGTGGTCACAATATAATTACATGGGTCCTTCAAAATAGGGAGGTAGAAGACGAGAATCAGAGGGATACTTGAGTATGGAAACATGTAAAATCATTCCCTGAAAATCAAAGAGAAAGACTGGATTGAGAGAAAAGAAATGCAAAGAAATGTAGGCAGCCTCTAGAAGCTGCAAAAGGCAAGAAAGTGGATTCTCTCCCAGAGTGCACAGAATAAATGCAGCCCCAGCATCACCTAAATTAGAGTCCTGAGGGATTTGTGTAAGACATGTCTGACCTACATAAATATAAAATAATAAATTTGTATTTTTTGAAAACAGTAAATTTAGTAATTGATCATGGCAGCAATATAAAATTAATGCACATACATTTTATAATTTTATTTAGTGTTTTTGACAGTTTTATCACTTGTGAAGTTAAAGTCAACTTTAATATGTAAAACTGTCTTTTCTTATAAATATAAGTTTTAAAAACTTTGAGCATTGTTACTTTTTTATATAGTTTCAAATGTTCAAAACTCTACAATTTCCAATAAAATGAATATACAAGACAGAAAAAATTCTGAACTGCTTTTGTTGTTCTAGCACTACAGGATGCTCACTAGGGTCCTAATCTTTTTTTCTTCTTTATTGTTTCAATTTTCAGTTCTTCAAACATTTTTAAGGTTGCTTTGCTTGTTGTGTATAGTAGTAAAAATAAAATTTATGAGACAAAAACTATGTGAATTGTTTTATTTTATATTTTAGTGTATTATCTATATAAAATACCAGTTGTGACATATATTAATATCATATTGAAGCATCCAGATATATATCTATACACACACACACACAGATATATATGTTTGTAAACTCTTTGATTTTTAGACTTCCTCCACATTATTTTGTCATCTTCTACATAAAGTGCAAAAAAGTTTCTACATAAGTGTTTCTCTTTGAAATTATTTTCTTCCAAAGTACTAACAAATATTAACGGCATTTTCTAATTTTTGCTTATTTTATTTATATTGCTTGATAAAATAATTTTCCAGAAGTTTTATTGTTTAAGATGTTTTATACCATGAATTATATTGATTACATTTTGTCATTAGCTAAATGATTTAAAAGAATACTTTTCTATCATTCTGTCTAAATATGTAAACATTATTTTCAACTTGTCATTACATACATTTTGAGTTCCACATATATTGAACATTAATAACAATATACCAGTAATTGTTGTCGAAATAAATATATTGATTTAAAATTTAGTTATTTCATTCTTACTTGGACAGTGTCAAAGGATGTTCCAGGCCTTTATAAGATTTGTACAGTATCAGAAAAAAATACAGTTTAAAGTTTATTTTTATCTCCCTTGATCCCTAAGATTTATGTTTGTGATATTTAAAAGGAGCAATAAGAAACGTATTCATCTTTGTTGCTTTTTTGGCCCAGATTTTTATTTCTATCATAAATTCTTGAATGTCTTTAATGCCATTTACTTTAGAATTACAATGCACAAACAATAAAGATAAATAAAACTAAACAAAACAGACAAAATAACTATGATGGAGTGTAACTAATGATTTATTAAAAAACACAGAGTTTATAAAATATGTTGGACACAATTACATTGCCTGTCATCACCAGTTGAAACTTACAGGTTAAACCACAAGTCACTACAATAATGTTCCCTTCCCTCTGGCAACACTATTCAACAAACCCGGTGAAATCAGGAGCGTCCATTTTACTTGTCTTGGACAAATTAAGTTAAGAAGGAATATATTCCATTTCTGTACATAGGTATAGGAACCTGTGCTTTTTATTTTCACTTCTGAAGCAGCTAACATTATCTCCAATAGCGACACCACCAGCAGCCTGGATCCCGGAAGAAGGACAGTGCTGGTGAGGAGCACAGTCCTAGCTGACTCAGAAGGTACAAGGCGTGAATTGAACACTAATCTGTTCATTTAAAGCCACTGAAATTTTAGAGTTGTTTTAGCCACAGCAAAACCTAGCTTATTCTAACCAATGTGTGCTGCAAATTTTATATGATATTCCTACAGCAGGAGATCCATTTATCAACAACCTTCAACTACCTATAACAATTAGCTTGAACTATGATTGGTCATATAGACATATATACAAAATCAGATATATAGATAATAGTAATGTACACACATGTACAACTAAGAGATACAAGAAAGGTTACTTTTTTACTACCAGATTTATCAAAGCCTAACTGGAAAAAAAACTTGCCCATTAACACTTAAATTGGTAAAAATATTATGGTATAATTAAACATAGTACACTTTTACATAATAAATAGGTAATACAAACATCAACATGGAAGAATCTCAAAAATAAAATGTTACACAAAATGATGTCACTTGGAAGACTGAGATTAGAGAATCACTTGAGCCCAGCAGTTCAGGGCTGCAGTAAGCTATGATTGTGCCACTGCTCTCCAGCCTCTGGGACATAGCAAGACCCATCTCTAGAAATAAAAAGGATTCCAGATTCATAACATATAATTTAGTTTCCATGAGGGGAGGTTAGAAAACATAAACAAGTGTATTATACCACTTAGGAATGCACAGAGGCAGTAATTTTTTTAAAAAGTAAGAAAGCAATTACTATGAAATTCAAGATAATTGTTTTCTTTAGGGGAAATAGAGGGATATAACTTAGGAAGGTACATACAGGAAACTTTCATGGTGCTAGCAAAATTTTATTATTTGACCAGTGTAATATTGCGCTGGTTTACTTTGTCACTACTTAATATATTTTTATGATTTATGCATTATGTGCTTATGGGTATATGTGTATATGTATATTATATTTTGGGTTATTTCTGAATCCAGCATGAAGAAGGGAAAAGACAAAGTACAACTAGATATCACATTGACCAGGCAATAGAGTCCCTGGCTAGGAAATAGGGTTCCTGTCTCAGAAGCCACTTTCCAAAACAATATTGTATTAAAGAGCAGAAAATACAAATTTTGTCAGGTCAATTGCTTTTTTTAGCCACAACAGTCTGTGTTCAAGTTCTTTCCTCCTATTTACTGGTATTTACCACTTAAGAACTTTATAGATATCAATACTATTAGTGCCAGGCTTGATATGACTGCCCCATTTAAGTAATGTTTTCTTAATTCCACCAATATTTAATAAATATTATTATGTATAAAACATGTCTTAGGCTAAGTATATTAAGGTGAACAGCACATAAATCACAGTGTCCAAGAACTTACAGTCTAGTCCAGGGAGTGGTAAACTTTCCGTGAGTGGCCAAATAATAAATATTTTTGGCTTTGTCAGTCATATATGGTCTTTTTTGCATATTCTTTTTTTGATGGTTAGTTTTATTGTCTGTGGTTTTTACAACCTTTAAAAATGTGGGATGCCTTTTGCCCTAATGTTCTAGTTTGCTGACCCGTTGTTTAGTGATTAAAGCCAGAAGAAAGAGAGACCCTAAAAAATACATAGAAATTTATAGAAAAACGATGACTGACTAAATCTTTCTTACTCCTAAAAACAAAGAAACAAAGAAATAAACACGTTTTTGTTTATATTTGGAACTATTTAGAATAGCATATTATATAGGTTGAAACTTTACATCATTAATGAAATGTTACTTTGCAAATGAAAATATTACTAAGCAAATCAAATTCTGGTTTGGATTGATTTCTCTATTACTCAAATACAATAGTGTTTAGTGAAATGATCTAGCATTTTAATATTTCAAAGAAGAAACTATATAACTTTTACTTTCACTCTCTGTGTTAATGACTCAGAATCTGAACACTACATTATCATTCCATTAGTTTGAAGAGCATCATAGGATTTTAGTGCTGAATCAATTTAACTTTATCTTTTATGATCCTTAATGGGCATTAAATGGGTGTGAAAAACGCAAGATAAACTTTGGATTCGATTTTTTACATTTGGGTTTCACAAAGTGCTCCCACACCACATTGGGTATGTCATTTTTATCAAACTTTGTATAATTATTTTCTATTACAGAACTAGGTCACTTTTCTTTGTATAAATAAGCATTTTGTGATGCCTCTAGAAAGTTCATGATTACTTCTACACACAAAATGTTAACAATTTTATGGTTTATAGGTGATGTACATAAATTATCATGTAAGGATAGAAGGAATTATCCAGTGGGGAAAAAAACTCAAAGTGGATCTAGAGTGCTCCGTTTCTAAAACTGTTTACAAATCTACTCAGTTGTATGCTTTTTTCCTGAAATATAATGTATTGACGTAATAGTTTTAAAGAATATAATTTTAAAGAATATTCTTTATTATACTTTAACATATGTCCTTAAAGAATACATTATATTCTTTAAATAATAAAATTATATTTTATTTTAATTCTTTTTTTAAATATAATATAATTAGTGTATAATACTATAAATTAGTATAGTTATTCCTTACGATTGCATATTTCTTGGTTCCTGTCAGAGCAAATATAGGTCTTTACATTAACTCCTCTCTGAAATTCCACAGACCAATATATGTTCTCTTCCTTATTATTGTGGATCTGTACTGGGTCCATTGATCTAGGCTGACACTGATGTGTTTTATTTCATAGTTATGGATTGTTATGGACAACAAGAGACATTTTGTGCAAAATTTGGAAGACAAAAAAAGAACCAGCATCCAGGTTTAATTTATTTTATTTTTTTTCTTTTGGGTTGAAAAGGGCAGCACACAACCAGGTGATGTTGCAACTCATGCATATTGTGAGGTTTGCTGGCTCATCTTTTTGGCCTGATCATGCAGCCAAATGCATAGCTTCTTCAGCTCTTAAACAATCTTTCCCTTCAATTTTCTGCAACTACCCACACCACTTTCTCCAGCATGTCAACTTCCTCATCAAAACTGGAGAGTTTCAGAGACTAGTGCAGATTCCAGCTGGTATTCATGAGTTCCAATTTGTCCCTACTGTCCCCCATTTCACATTCATGTTTCCATCCTGCCACATTCCCTGCTCTTCAGGCCCAGCATCAATAGCAGAAGCAATAAAATACATATGTAATTGTAGATGTTAGTGACATGGTATAAGTTCAAATATTTTCTATAAATTTTACACTGTCTATCATTCCTAGTGATTCTGTTTCCACGATTGAACTCTGAATGATATACTTACTATCTTGAAAATTAACTGCTGTCATCCTCAGTTATTATCTAGCAACATTTAAATTTGCTATATAATGTTATAAAACCTAATTTTGCTCTAAAATGTTTTTAATTTAGCTTTATATATTATGTTGAAGAGAAAAACTAATGAATAGTTTCTTAGTGGGTGAAATTTTCACAGCATAAGCATTTTTTAATAAAATTGAATGTATTTTCCATTTCAAAATGTAAACAATGTAATGGAAAGTCTAATAAGTTACTTCCAATATTTTATTATAGGAGGTGTATAGCAAAAAGACCAAAAACATGCTTTTAAAAAGTAGTGTGGCCGGGCGCGGTGGCTCAAGTCTGTAATCCCAGCACTTTGGGAGGCCGAGATGGGCGGATCACCAGGTCAGGAGATGGAGACCATCCTGGCTAACACGGTGAAACCCCGTGTCTACTAAAAATACAAAAAACTAGCCGGGCGAGGTGGCGGGCGCCTGTAGTCCCAGCTACTCCGGAGGCTGAGGCAGGAGAATGGCGTAAACCCGGGAGGCGGAGCTTGCAGTGAGCTGAGATCCGGCCACTGCACTCCAGCCCGGGCGACAGAGCTAGACTCCGTCTCAAAAAAAAAAAAAAAGTAATGTGAATATAGTAGATTCTAAGAAGGTATAGCCTGAACACATATCCCTGATTCTCTACCAAAAGGTGTCTCCCTCTCTGAAAGAACACACCAAAAACACAAGCATGCTTGTTTAGCTTCAGTAATATGTCTAGGGCCTCTTTCATTCTGGTAAATGCTAAGGGATGGCCCTCATTCTCTATGTCACAATGAGAGAACTTGCAAGGCCAACAACCAAAATGTTTACCTCTCATTTAAACCTGAAAAAACATCTATGTGTTTCATAACAAATTAAGGAGATCCATCTGTACTGTTTACTTTTATGTTTTGGGGAAACAACACCCAATATTGCTGTGACTGAAAGTTAAGGGAAATGATAAGCTGAATTACTCAGTCCATGAGAAGGGAAGTAGGTAACCTCTTATATCCAGATAGGGTCGTTAACAAGCAGCTTTTACTAATGCATGTCAGCTTAGAGGCAACCATTCCCCAGCCTGTGAAATGTTGTATTCCCAAAACAGATACCTGTCCTATTTGCTTATTTAACTTTGTCTTAGGAAATCAATTCACTGATCCAGAACTATGAAAGCAAAAAGAATTAAGTTATGACTTACTTAAAACAAATTAATAATATGAAAAAGTAAGATCATGCTGATCGACCACTGAAGTAGTGCTAGAGGCAGATAAAAATATTAATTCAAAATAAGGAAAATCTTCAAGGAATTGTTACTGAAAGATAAATTTTAACACTAAAACTCAATTTCCAGATTAAAAAATAATAATTGACAATATTTTGTAGGTTGCTAGTCCTGAGAAATAAGATCAAGTTGAATATTTCACAAAACTGAAGCAGAGATGAGGATAAATATCATGAGAAGCAAGTGAAGAAAACTAACATGAAAATCATAATCTTATATGAAGAATAATGAGCTTCTGAAGAAACAAAAAACCCTGTAATGCATTGAAGCTAAGTAAAAACATTAAGACAAAAGACTAGAAATTTTAGACTGCCTAGCTCTTCAACCCTAAAATCAAGATAATTATAATAATAGTATCTACTTATAGGTTGGTACTCTGACACATGAGAATTAAATGTGTTATTAATTGTGAAATATGTAGAACATTATCTGGTGTTGAATTTGTACAATATAAGAATAGGTGACTCCAATCAATGTGAATTCAGCCTTAAAAGCTAATCAGATATATTTTTAATGCACATAATTGAACTTGAAAACTTGCATGAAACTGACAATTCTCTAGAAAATAAAAAAAATGACCAAAACTGACTTGAAAAATAATAAAGAGTGTAACCAGTCCTACAAAAGAAATTACAATATTATACACTGTACCTTCATAATGTCGTATTCAATTATGAAATAGGAAACTTAAACACATTGAATGATAGACATAGAAACAGGACAATGTTTGTGAGCCATCGAATAATTTACAGGAAGAAAAAACATCTATTTACCCTTAATTTAACAGAAAACTGGGAAAACACCTAAGTATATAAGTAATGTGATAGATGGTTTATTGAGAGTCATGGGATGATTAAGAATCTCACAGGCAAACCTAGAAATACTTTTGTACACTGGTTACTAATTAGAGGAATATATGGTCAATAAAATGCATCTATCATGGACTTTGGCACAATGTTATCAGTTAGAACATAACAATCACTATTAATAGGAAAAAAAAAAAAACTGGAGAGCTACATTATTTATGCTTGTTCAGGTAAGAGTAAGATAAAGTAAGCACACTCCACCATGTCTTTTCCATTGACGATAACTAAAAACCCTGGACAGAATGCATAGATCAGCTATTTGAGGAGTCAGAAAAGCAAGCAATATCAGGCAGTTTCAAGAAGAAAACCAGAATTCTAAATGCCACAGAACCAGCAACTTTATCATTTTTCTCCCAATTATATTTCCTAGCCAAAATGCAAAACAATCTGAAAGTTTGAAGTAAGCATAAACAGGAATAACAAAAGTCCCAGGAGAAGTCTGCTAGTTCTGGCTCACCAGTAGAACAGGGGAAAAACACAAAAACATATCACGCTGTTTTTTCTTCTCTCTGATCTCTCACACCCCAGTCATCAAGCAATATTATGGCAATGTTGGCAGAGACTTCAATGCAATAAGAGTTTCCAGGAGCCAAACCTTGAGAAAGAAAACCTCTTTCTCTGACAGATGGTGCTGATAACATGAGGATAGGGCAGATCCTTTGAATTTGTGTTTTTCTCTCTCTGTATTCAAAGCTTGGTGCTAAATGCAGGGAGTCATTGAGGAAATATGCAGCAGGATAGAATAATTAAAGCCCCACTGTTCAAGGTAGTGTAACAAAGAGGGGAGCCAAGCTACCTGGAAACCACAGGCAGCACGGTGTTCAGAGCATAACCCCATACATTTATTTATAAATAGTTAGGGGTCTTCTCTAAGCTATGCATTCCCAAATCTGATCCTAACGATCATGCCAAAAACCTGAAAACTTAACTAACAGAGACTACCATTGTGGTTTTGGAATCACTGAGTAGTGCACAAAAAGAGATATGTAAATAGGACCACAAAGTCTTTGAAAACGGAACTGACATTGAAACCACTGTAAAAATTTCATTGAAATTTGTAGCCTGAACTAACCAGGTCAATTCCACCTTAAAAGAAAAAAATATTAACATTTCCCATGAGATTTAGCCATGATCAGAGGTCTCATAACAAAATATCCAAAATGTCCAGCATATAATCCAAAATTATTCAGCATATGAAGAACCAAAGAAACTGCAACTTAGATGGAGCAAGGCAATCAAAAAGTAAAAATTCCCAAATAAAACAGATATTGTAATTAACTGGAAAAGATTATAAAGCTGCTTTTATAGAAATGTTTAAATATGTAAGCAGCTGTGAATACTCTTAGAAAAATCCGAAAAAATAGGCATAGAGAAGAAATAGAATATATTTTAAAACAAACAAAATAACATGGTTTTAAAAATCACACAGGATGAGTTCAATAGCACTTTAGATATGACAGGGAATTCTGAAGGCAGAACAACAGAAATTACCTAATCTGAACAATAGATTTTTAAAAAATACAAAAGCGAAGAATATAACAAAATATCTGGAACTATGACAACAAAAATTAACATGCTTACTAATGGATTCTGAAGAGATGAGAAACGTTTCAGTAACAGTTGAAAAATTTAATCTAACTCAGTGTTTGGAAAAATATATTTGGCAGTAGTGACAAAAACTTTTAACATTGTCTGATATGGTTTTTTAAAAAATGTGTGTAACTATCATATATGAGACAACTATACTATAAAAGTGAGAGAGTAAAAGTATCTATATTGGTGATATGGTTTCTAATTCTACTCTAACCGGTAAAATACTCTAAGTAGACTGTGTGAAGTTGTTTACAGCAGGTCTTTAAATAACATCTTTTCATTCAACTTGATTTCCATATAATGTTGATGAGGAAAACAAAGTCTATTCCTATATGGAGCCACTGCCTAGATAAAGTTTGCACTTTCTCCCATGTCTGTGAGGATTTCCTTTGAGTATTCTGGTTTCCTCCTACAACCCAAAGATGTGAACATTTTAGGTTAATCTATGTGTCTACATTGTTCCAGTCAGTGTGTGTGTGTACACGTGTGTATGTGTGTGTGTGTGTGTGTGCAGAGAGAGTACCCTGTGATAGAATGGTGTCATGTCCAGAGTTGATTCCTGACTTATGTCCTGAGCTGTCAGGACACGTACAAATCACTCATGACCCTCAAGTGGAATAGATGGGTTGACGAATGAATGAGTGAATGACTACAAATTAGTGTATAATAAAAATCTGTAAAGTATATGATAATAATATGCATGCACGACAATATATGATATGGTAAAACTCCCAGAAAGCCCTTCATATTGATTATATTGTTTGTTTCTGAACTGGGTGGTAGGAGAAAGTATTTTTTACAATTTTCAATTAACAAACAGTTCTTCTTTGATTTAACCCACCATCACTACAACTTCTGCATTCAATGATTCACCAAAAATTGGGTAAGTAATCTTAGTTGTTTTTATTAATCTTTCTTAAATGTAAATATAGCTCAAATTATTTCAATATTTAACATCAAAATGCTTATTTAGAAGTTTGGTGATGTTTTTGTAACCAGAAATATGCAGTAGGAACTTATCTCTGGCTTATATCAACTAACCTATAGTGAAACTGGTTTTGTTATATGTTGTTCTGCTTAAAATTGCAGTTTCCAAGAACCTGTTGAGAACATTAAATTGAGGAGGTTCTGTATATTGTAATGTCTAAAGTGAGCAATAAATATTATATGAAGATATTTAATCAATAAATGGATAAATTTAAAAGAAATATTAAAATCTGTCAAATAGTCCCCCCCAAAAAGAGTAAACAGAGAAACCAAAAATGTTTAAAAACATAGAAATAATAAAAGATAAACCTAAACACAAATATATTAATAAATATACTAAATGCATGTGACTACACAAACTAATGGAAATATAAAGATTGTCAGAATAGATAAAAACAACAATCAAGGTTGTCAGAATAGATAAAAACAAAACAAAACAAAAAAACCAGAAGACATTACCCTAAAATATTGTGTCTTCTAGAAATTTATTTAAATGTAGTGATATAGGTAGGACTAACATAAAGGAATTAAGAAATATGTCTTATGTAAACAATAATCAAAAAAATTTGCAACAGTAACATTCAAAGCCACAAAATAGATATCAGAGACATGAAATATCTAGTGATAAAAAGGGACATTACAGATTATAAAAGAGTCAATTAACTTGGAAGGTACAACAGTCTTAAATGAGTATGCTCCTAACAATAAAGCCTCAAAATATGTAAGGCAAAACCTCACAGAACTGAAAAGAAAAATGGAAAATTACACAATTACAGATGAAAATGCTAACATATCTCTCTCAATAATAGATATAACTAGCAGACAAAAAATAAATAAACTATAAAAAAAAACTTCACAAACCCTTTTGTTCTCATTGAAATTTATGTAAGACTTAACCCGACAACAGCAGAATATAAATTATTTTCCAGGGCATATAAAACATTCACCAAGCTAGACCAGATCATGGATCACAAAACAAAATCTAGCAAATGAAAAATTAAATTAATTAATTAATTGAACATGTAAAACAAATTAAACAATGTATGTTTCACATTCATTGTAAAATTAAACTAAAAATTACTACCATGCTCTAAAATAAACAAACAATATAATTATAGTCAATAGGAGGATAATGGAAAAGGAATGTAGAAAGCAGTATAAGTTAATTAATTACTCTGTATGTCATAAGAATGATTCAAAATATATTACCAGTGGTAATATAACAAATACAGAAACTTCAATAAGAAAAAAAGGGAATTAAAGACGTATAGAGAAAATTCAGAAACACTCCCAACAACAACAACAACAAAACACTATGCTTACATGTTTTCACAAAGAGAGAGGACCTTTAAAATTTTCAGGCAGAAAATTATTTTTTAAAAAATAAAATCTATTGCAATAAAACATAGTACAAAATTAACTATTTTGGAGTAAAACTTCAGTGTCACTTATTATATCCACAATATTATGGATTCCATCATCTCTAATAATTGTCAAAACGTTTCCGTCACTTCAAAGTAAAACGATTTGATATGCCAATCTCTTTAATAGATGGTACTGAGAAAGGGATATCCACATGCAGAAGAGTGAAACTAGACCCTTAACTCTCACAATATACAAACATTAAATCAAAATACATTAAAGACTTAAATTCTAAGACCTGAAATTCTGAAACTACTAGAAGGAAACACTGGGAAACACTCCAGGACATTGGTCTGAGAAAAGATTTCCTGAGTAATACCACAAAGGCACAGGCAAGCAAGCTGAAGTACACAAATTGGATCACATCAAGCTAAAAAGCTTCTAAACAGCAAAGGAAACAATCAATAAAGTGAAGAGACAACCTACAGAATGAAAGAAATATTGCAAACAACACATCTGACAAAAGATTAATAACTAGTATATATAAGGAGCTCAAATTACTCAATAGAAATAATAATAATTCAATTAAAAATGAGCAAAAGATCTGAGTAGACATTTCTCAAAATAATTCTTATAAATGACCAAAAGGTATTTTTAAAAGTATTTAAATCACTAATCATCTGAGAAGTGCAATTCAAAATTACAATATCATCTTACCTAGTTAAAGTGGCTTTTATCCAAAAGACAAGCAATTATGAATGCTTCTAAGGATGTGGAGGGGGAACACTTGCACAGTGTTAATGGGAATAAAAATTAGAGAAGTCACTATGGAGAATAGTACGGAGGTGCCTCAAAAAACTAAACAGAACTACCATATGATCCAGCACTCCCACTCCTATGTATTTATACAAAAAACAATATATATAAATAAAATAAAATAAAATATAAAAGGAAATATGTATATAAAAGAGCTATCTATACTCCTATGTTTATTGCAGCACTATTCACACTAGCCAATATATGGAATCAACCTGTGTCCATCAATAGATATGGATAAAGAAAATGTGGTGCATAATGCTTTTGCTGTTTTAGTCATGAAGTCTTTGACCACGCCTTTGTCCTGAATGGTATTACCAAGGTTTTCTTCTAGTGTTTTTATGGTTTTGGGTTTTACAGTTCAGTCTTTAATCCATCCTGACTTAATTTTTGTATAATGTGTAAGGAAGGGGTCCAGTTTCAGCTTTCTGCATATGGCTAACCAGTTTCCCTGGACCATTTATTAAACAGGGAATCCTTACCCCATTGCATGTTTTTGTCAGGTTTGTCAAAGATCAGATGGTTGTAGGTATGTGGTGTTATTGCTGAGGTCTCTGTTCAGTTTCATTGGACTGAATATCTGCTTTGGTGCCAGTACCATGCTGTTTGGTTTACTATAGCCTTATAGTATAGTTTGAAGTCAGGTAGAATGATGCCTCCAAGTTTTTTTTTTTTTTTTTTTTTTAGGATTGTCTTGGCTATATGGGCTCTTTCTTTGTTCCACATGACATTTAAAGTAGTTTTTTTTTTTTTCCTAATTCTGTGAAGAAAGTCAATGGTAGCTTTATGTAAATAACATTGAATCTATAAATTACTGTGGGCAATATTGCATTTTCATAATATTGATTCTTCCTATCCATCAGCATGGAATGTTTTTCCATTTGTTTGTGTCCTCTCTACAAAGCAATGGTTTGTAGTTCTTGAAGAAATCCTTTACATCCTTTGTAATTTGCATTTCTAGTTATTTTACTCTCTTTGTAGCAATTGTGAATGGGAATTCATTTATAATTTGGCTCTCTACTTGTCGAATGTTGATGAATAGGGATGTCTGTGATTTTTGCACATTGATTTTGTATCCTGAGACTTTGCTGAAGTTACTTATCAGCTTAGGAGTTTTTGGGCTGAGATGATGAGGTTCTCTAAATATACAATCACGTGAACTGCAAACAGGGACAATTTATTTCCATTCTTCCAATTTGAACACCCTTTATTTATTTCTCTTGCCTGATTGGACTGGCCAGAATTTACAATACTATGTTGAATAGGTGTGGTGAGAGTAGTCATCTTTGTCTTGTGCCGGTTTTCAAAGGGAATATGTCCAGCTTTTGGCCATTCAGCATGATATTGGCTATGAGTTTGTCATAAATAGCTCTTATTATTTTGAGATATGTTCCATCAATACCTAGTTTACTGAGAGTTTCAACATGAAGGGATATTGTATTTTATCAAAAAGATTGAATCCAATTAAACTAGAGTTTCTGTACAGAAAAAAAAGAAAAGAAAGAAAGAAAACTAGCATCAGAGTGAACAATCTACAGAATGGGAGAAAAATTTTGCAATCTATCCATCCGACAAAGGTTTAATATCTAGAATATAAAGGGAACTTAAACAAATTTATAAGAAAAAACAACTCCATCAAAAAGTTGGCAAAGGATATTAAGGCACACTTCTCAAAAGAAGACACTGATGTGGCCAAGAAACATACGAAAAAAAACTCATCATCGCTGATCATTAGAA
Organism: Colobus angolensis palliatus; assembly: GCF_000951035.1. NCBI lineage: Eukaryota > Metazoa > Chordata > Mammalia > Primates > Cercopithecidae > Colobus > Colobus angolensis. The sequence continues at coordinate 1,410,979 of NW_012117766.1, forward strand.
AAATGCAAATTAAAAACACAATGAGATACCATTTCATGCCAATCAGAATGGCGATTATTAAAAAGTCAAGAAACAATAGATACTGGCGAGATTGTGGAGAAATAGGAACACTTACACTGTTGGCAGGGATTAAATTAGTTCAATCATTGTGGAAGACTGTGTGGTAATTCCTCAAGGATCTAGAACCAGAAATGCCATTTGACCCAGCAATCCTATTATTGGATATGTACCCAAAGGAATATAAATAATTCTACTATAAAGACACATGCACTCATTTGTTTATTACAGCACTATTTACATAGTAAAGACTTGGAACCAACCAAAATGCCCATCAATGGTAGACTGGGTAAAGAAAATGTGGCACATATACACAATGGAATACTATGAAGCCATAAAAAAGAATAAGATCATGTCCTGTGCAAGGACATGGATAAAGCTGGAAGCCATCATTTTCAGTAAACTAACACAAGAACAGAAAAACAAACACTTCATGTTCTCACTCATAAGTGGGAGTTAAACAATGAGAACACATGGACACAGGGAGGGGAACAACACACACTAAAGCCTGTCAGGGGGTGAGGTCCAAGGGGAGGGAGAGCATTAGGACAAATACCTAATGGATGTGGAGTCTAAAACCTAGATGATGGGTTGATAGGTGCAGCAAACTACCATGACACATGTATATGTATACAGCAAACCTGTACATTCTGCACATGTAATTCAAAATTTAAAGTAAAATTTAAAAAGGTAAAAGATAACGTGATATATATATATATATACACACACACACACATACACACACACACACACGCACACATAAAATACAATATAATATTATTAAGCCATGAAAAACATAAAATTTTATTATTGGTGACAATATAAATGAAACCAGAGGGCATTATGGCTAAGGGAAATAAACCATGCACAAAAAGACATATAACACATGTTCTCACTAATATGTAAAAGCCTAAAAAAATATTGAACTTATGGAGGAGGAGAGAAGAGTAGTGACTATCAGAGACTGGGAAGGGTAGTGGTGAGATGGAGATAAACAGTGAATGGTTAATGAGCACAAAAATAATAATAATAATTTATAATTATCAAAAATAAGTAAATAAAAATGAACAAAAAGGTTAAGAAAAAAACAAAGAAAAATCTCTTTCCTATTAGTTTCTCCCCATTCACCTCTTTCCTCAGTGTCTGGTAAAAAACAATTTGCATTAAGCATCTATGGATTCAACGACTGACTGATTCAATGCTATGAATTGGCTTCGTGTCCCCATCCAAATCTCATCTTGAACTGTAATACCCATGTGTACAGAAGGGTCCTGGTGGGAGGCATTTGGATCATGGAGGAGGCTTCTCCCATGCTGTTCTTGGGATAGTGAGGAAATTCTCACAAAATCTGATGTTTAGAAGTTACAGTTTCCCTTGCACTCTCTCTCCTGCTGCTACGTAAGATGTGCCTTGCTTTCTCTTTGCCTTCCGCCATGATTCTAAGTTTCTTGAGGCCTCCTCAGCCTTGTGGAATCTGAGTTGCTTAAACTTCATTTTTTATTAATTACCGAGTCTAAGGTCATATCTTTGTAGCAATATAAGAATGGATTAATACAGTTAGTTTATTCATTTAAAATTTTGAATAATATACTTGACTTGATCTAATATATCCAAAATATTCAGCATGCAATTAATGTAATTATGAATATTTTACATTGTTTTTATGAGTGCTAATTTTTAAAATGAGATGTTTTTATTGTTATTTATTATATAATTTTAAATATGGATTCACAATATTTATACATATTTATGGGGTTCATGTGATATTTTGATATAATAATACAATGTGTAGTAATCAAATCAGGGTAATTGTTGTACTCATCACCACGTGCATTCATCTTTTTTTTGTGTTAGGAACATTCTAATTCCAGTAAGTTATTCTGAAATACACAATAAATTATTGTAAACTATAGTTGCCATATTATACTACTGAACAACTAGATTTTTTTCCTACAATCTAACTGTATTTTTGTGCCCATCAACCATCCCCTTTTTATCTCCTCCTAGCCACTACCCTTAAGAGCCTCTGATAACCATCATTCTATTTTCTATCACCATGAGGTTTTTGTTTTGTTTTTATTCATGAAAACATGAGATATTTGTCTTTGTATGCCTGACTTCTTTCAGTTTTATCTATGCTATTGCAAATGACAGGATTTTATTTTTTATGGCTGCATAATAGTTCATTGTGCATATGTAGCACATTTTCTTTAGCTTTGGATTTATTTATTCTAAATATTTAATATAAATGAACTCATAAAGTGGGTGAATTTTTGTGTTTAGCCTATTTATTCTTTCACTTAGCATAGTGTTTCAAAGTTTATCGACATTTTAGAAAGTGTCCGTACTTCATTCTTTTTTGGCTGATTAATATTCCATTATATTTGAAATTTATCCAAAAAGTCTCCAAAATGTATATGTTTGTTTATAGACATTTGAGTTATTTCTACTTACTGGCTGTTGAGGTTAATGCTGCTTATGAACACATGTGTATGTGATTGTTTAAATACCTGTTTTCACTTCGTTTGAATGTGTATTTAAGAGAGTAATTGGAATTCCATATTTTAACTTTCTTGAGGAACTTCTAAACTGTTTTTCACAGCAGATGAATCATTTTAGATTTTTGCCAGCAAGGTGTGAGCATTTTCATTTCTTCACATCCTAATTAATATTCATTTTTTTAATAAAGTTTTTTCAATAGCCCTCCTTGTGGGTATCACTGATAGTTCATTGTGGTTTTAACTTGTATTTTTCACTAACTAATGATATGGAGCATTTTTTCATGATTTCAGAGTCATTTGTATACATTATTTGGGGAAATATCTATTCAAGTCTTTTATCCACAATTTAATCTGGTTTCTTGTTGTTTCATTGTCAAGTTTTAAACATTCTTCATAGACAGTTTGAGAAACAAAAAGAAAATGGCCTCAATTTAATATAACATATCAAATTTACAAAAATCCATAAGTGCATAGTAATACACAGAAAAAGGTTTTATTGGGATGATCACACCTACGTCACTGAAATGGACACATTTGCCAGGTCAGTGCAATGGGTAATCCATGTTTTAAGCTGTTTTACCTCATAATTAGCCACCTTCTGGCATTCAAGTGGCTTTATTAATAAAAATTATGATTCAAAGAGTTGCAATAGGCTAGGACTCTGAAAAAAATTTACCCAGGATAATCTTCCACATTTTTTGGCCAAGATGGGGCTCCTTTGATATTCCAAAACTTACATATCTGCCTGAACAACTCAAACAAAGAAAATAGTGAACACCTTAGAGACAACTGGAAATCATTTTTCCACTGATGCTTTAAAAATTCTAAATAGAATCAAGAGGCTAACACTGTCTGCTTTAGAGAAAACAATTCAAAATTCGGTGAATGGCTTAATAAAATAGAAAAGAGAGGTTAGTGCTTGTGAGACTAAATCAAACTGTAAAATCACTTTTAAAAGGCCCTACTTCCACTAACATCTCCTCGCCCACTGCCCTGCCTGTCTTCTTGTACCCTTTTTACTACCCCTGCTTTTATTCATCACTCCTTCATTCCTCCTTCACTCTTTCAGGTGGTTATCTTGAAAAGGTTTCTAAATTTTCTTTAGGATCCTTTGTATGTTTCCATGTAAAATCCTGTGATAAATTTCTGTAACTATATTTTACCTTGGTATCCATTTTAATCCTCTTTTAACACAGAAAATAGCTTCTTAAAAAAACTTAAATTCATTCTGTGCTTTGAGATGTAAATTTGCTACTCTGTTTTCTGCAAAATTTGGTAAGGTATTAAGCGATGTGGAATAAATTTCAGCCTGTTCCATTTACAGAGATGTAATTTGAATCCAGCTATTCTTCTAAACTAATGAGTTTTACCTGAATCATTTTCAGAGATTTTAAATGAAAACTATAAGCTTTTAAATTTTCTCTGTCTGTATGTCTGTCTTATTTGTATATATACATACATATACTGTCTATGGTAACAAATTGGCTTATAAGGAAATGAATACTCATAAATTAAGCAAATAATCCCAAATGCTTTTCACGATCACATGAATTATTAATATTTTTGAGGAAGGGACTATTATAATAAATTTTGGTTTGATGGGAATGGTTGTGTCTTCTGAGTTATGAACAAAAACATGCATATATTTAAGTTTCTTGCCTAACATACAGTAAAATGAAAATAAATGGTTAATAGAAAATTTAATTGGAGATGATGGCTAGTTTTAGATGATGCCTCATGAAATTTCTCAGGCATAATCATTAAGAATAAATGGATTAAAAGTATATAAATGTGATGAAAGCATATAAATTAAGTTTTGATATTGGTTGTTTTGTAACATGTTTACTTGGGAAAGTTTTTCACTTTTTTAATAACTATACCCTTAGAATCTTGCTAAGCTAAATTAAATGATGGATATCCATCAAATGTCTAGATCATTTTGAGAAAGATATAATGCTAAGACATTCATTGCTGAATATGAGTTAGGCACATATACCTTGGGCATCTTATTTCACGGAAACAAATGCTATTTGCGTCTGTTAGTAAAAAAAAAAAAAAAAAGTCTGGTTCCATGCTAACTATTTGGTGTAATAGAAAGCCTAGGTCTCTGGATATTGTAAAATATGTATTTATAGATTGCTGGTACAGGGTTGATTGCTAAAAATTGCTTATTTTCTAGGTTTCCATTAAGTTAGAGTTACTAATAGTTAGTATAGTAATTACTGTGTAGGATTAAAACCACTGGAGACTGAAAGACAGTTCTATATACAAGTGTAAGATGTATTTTTGTAAAAAAATTTGTAAAAAGAATAATTTTGTATGAGAAAGAATCTTGTACAGTAAATTTCTCTTCTATAATACAAAAGAAAAAAACTCAAGCATGTTGTACATGTTCTAAGTAAGTTATGATAAGGTTTATATAAATAAAATTTATAAAATGAATTTTCTGTGCCATTAGGTTAGCTATAATTGGAAAGAAACTGTTTACAGATCTATGAATTGAACTTTAATGTGAGAAATTCACTGATGCAGAACTAAAAACATGTGTCTCCTCTGTTGGATCAAGCTTTTCTTAAAATGTTAATTTTCTCTTAGTAAAATTAGATTTGATTTTTAATTCTGAAATCTAATGTCTTCATAGTCATCCTCTACAGTAAAAATGGTTTTTATTTATGCCATGTTTATTCTTGATATACATCTAATTTTCCTAATTTCGGGCTGAAAGTGCAGCTTTCCTTCCTTCTATTCTTGAAAAGACCTAACTTTTGCTTGGCTGATGTGATAACCCTCTCATTTAAACTTTTCATTAGCTGCTGTAACTTTTTCTTCAATTCTAACTCTGCTTTTATTGCTTGGTGCTAACATGTTTATCTTGAAGGTCTAGAAAGGCAATGTTTTCTCCAGTACAACTTGATTCTGTATTGTTGATATTTTTTGATGTGTCTAAATTATTCCCTGTACCAAGAAATTTATCATGCTATTGATGAAAACTATGTATTCTCCTCAACTAAAGGTGTTATTTTCTTGTTTACATTCCTCTTTAATCATAATCCTATGAGGATATCCTTTCTGTGTCTGATAAAATTCAGATATCTTTTTCATCAGTTTTAACTTTAAGGCCATCTACATGGGCTTTCTGTAGAGAGAACTGATCACACAGCAGAATGTTTCTTTGTTTTTTGTTTTGTTTTGTTTTTTGTTTGTTTGTTTTTCCTTTAGGGTAATTGAACAAGGAAACAAGTATTCTGTTTCATCAAGATAATTTTTTGTGCTTCCTGTTGGCTTCATTAGGTTTTTGCTTACTTAGGAGAACTGAGCTTCAAAAGGGTTATGGCTCTTACATCCACATAACTTTCTGTATTGTTTTTGACGTCTCCTGATTATCACTTTGGTTAAATGAATAATCATTTTATGGTGACCTGTGATTCTCATAATCAAGTGCTTTGAATCATTTCACCTTTTTTGGCAGGCTTCTTCAGGAACAGAATGTCAAATAGTCTTTCTGACCTAAAACTAACTTTGGGATTTTCCAGTTAGGCCCCTGGAGAACATCAAATAATATATCTTTCATCTTGGTGGAGATATTAAATAGTTAAGCTTATTTGGTAAATTGTGCAGTAAACATTGCTAATTGATAAGTGATACTAGATCCTTTCTCAATTACATTTGTGGGTATAATATGAAAATATGTTTCAAAGTTCCAGTTTCATAAGAATTCAGATTATTAGTCATAATTTTGGATACTATGAATATGAGTATTGTAAACATTATGTGAAATTTATAAAAGCCTACTTTTTTCTTATGTGATGTCAGTTGATTCTTGTTACATTAAAATACTGCTTGTAGTAGAGGCTGCTAAATTTCTTTCATAATTGTTATTTTTCATCGGATTTTCTGGGTTTGTCGTTCAGTTATTATTTAAATTATTTTATGGAATCATTTGCTTTATCTTCTTACTTGATTCCTCCAAAATTTGGAAACTATTCTTGAGTATTATTTTTTTAAATAATTTCAATAATAATCTGTTATATTTTTATAAGCAGGATACAATTGGAAACATTGGTTATATTGTCAGGGTTTTGACTGAAATGTCATATGTAAGAACATGAAAAAAATTCCTGGATTAAAGAGTTCCTAGCATTACATTGAATAATAAAAATTGTCACTTTCTGGCAGGCCCAAGAACCTTAAGATTGTAATTAAAAAATAAAGTCTGTCTTGGGTTAGCTATCTAGACTCAAGATTTTTTGTTTTTAATTCTGAGATTCCTATGTAATCAATGTGGAGAGAAAAAGTTATGTTTCTAGTTAAAAACCAAAGTACACCTATTGTTGGGTTGTAGTCTTGTCCATTGTTTTCAGGTTCTCATTATCTATCTGCAGACTGACTTAGATCCTAAATTCCTCTAATTTCTCACAATATTTGGCTATAACTAAATCTTGATAGAGTCCCCTGGCTCTCTTCCCCTAAGCAAAACTAGGGATGCTTTGGAAACATTCAGGGGACATTTTTCTTACTTACAACTAACCAACTAGGGGAATTTGATAGTTTATATCTTTTTCCTGGAGTTCTGAATGTATCCATATGGTCTGTGTAGCCAACCAGCATATGGTGTTTCCTAAGTCACTATCTATTCCCTTTCAACTGGGGCCCTTAACTGAAAGTCACTGTCTTTTGCTTGTCCTAAAGTCTCTCATATATCTCCCAGAAGGGAATTCTTAGGAATCTACAAAGCCCATGCTTTCTTCTCCCCTAAAAAGGAAATAATGCTTGAGTTATCCTCAGGAGATTTTACCGCAGAAGCAGCTTTTACCCAAATTTACATCTGCTCAATTATGTCACCATCATTAACTACTTTTCTTTCCAAAAGCTTCCTGAGAGTCTTTGGGCACCATCTAACATCAACAATGACCCCTCAGATTATAAATATGATAGTTGTGGGCACTTCCAACAATGTGATTATCATGGCAGGGTTAGACTACGGGAAGGAAGTAGATTAGGAAGATTTCTATAATCCTGATTTGGACTATGTCCTACTTGGAATTAATACATAATTAGAAAACTTTCCTACACTATTACCATGTTTGCCCATTCTACTTCCTGTGCCATCAGGACACAAGGGAGATCCTTAGATTCTCTTACTTATGTGGTCCTAGAAAACCACATTGCACACATGTAATCCCTGGGAGGCTGAGGTGGGCAGATCAGGAGGTCAAGAGATCAAAACCATCCTGGCCAATATGGTGAAACCCCCACTCTACTAAAAATATAAAAATTAGCTGGGAGTGGTGACACACACCTGTAGTCCCAGCTACCTGGGAAACTGAGGCAGGATAATTTCTTGAACCAGGAAAGCAGAGGTTGCAGTGAGGCAAGATCGTGCCACTATACTCTAGCCTGGTGACAGAGTAAGACTCCATTTCAAACCAAAAAAGAAAAAGAAAACCATATTGCACTATACTCTCTCCTGGATGCACAGGGTAGTGTGTCATCACTAACACTTCCTCCTGTACCTGGGTAGATACTTCTAGCCAGATCTAATTAAAAACATCTAAGATCCTAAAGCTGGCCAAATCTCTGAAAGGGTCATCTTTAGAAAGACTCCTTGCTGGACTTACTGAACTACATTTTCAATTTCTCGATATTTTCAGCTGTTTTTCCCTGGTGTAGGACTCCTTCTGCATTCTGTCCCACAGCTCCTAACGATTCTCCAGAAAACCCTACCAGCATGATCCTATTAGGGTCCTGCTGACCGAACACTTTGAGACTTTAAACTTACTTCAGCCAGAAACCAGAAGCCCCTTAACCTAAGAGAATTTTCGAATGTAAAAAGTACCTTAGTGCCTCTGGAGGGAAAATGACTACTTGGTCAATTGACCACTGCCCTGACACGGGAATCTCTGTGAGAGATTAGATGGAACCCAAGCATGTTGTCACCCACTCTGACATCAATGCTGTCTGCTAACATTTTTAAATAAACAGTGGGGAAATGTGAACAAATGAACCTGAAAATTCCACTCTTCAAGGTGGATCGTCAGTAGCTAACTGGGTCTAAATTTAAAATACAGTCAAGCTGCCATTTCCTGACTAAAGGTCACAGGCATACTCTAAATTCTCAGAACAAACACCTCGGTTTAGGATTCTCAGATCTTGCTTTAAGAAACCAGTAAGAGCCAATGGTCAATCAGGGCTTCCATGGCCTGCCTTGGCCAATCAGGTCTCAGCTCTATCAACCCATCAGAACTTTGCTGATTTGAATACTTATTTGCATAAATGAACTTGATTAGGTACAAGTCTCATTTTTTCTCTGAGACAAACCTTTAGTATACACCAAAGGCTGCATATCACCAGTTTGTAAGCTGCTCACAGGAATAAAGTCTTTCTTCCAAATTCCTTTTCAGAGAACGTTTGTTCACACAACCATATTGAATATAAACCTTGAATTCTATGTACTCCATGAAGTATTTATTTCTACTAGCCATATTAATATACTATTGTTATAATTTGCCAATGTTTCTGTATATAGTATTTAAGAGAATGAGGTTACTTAACAAGTACTCAATATTTTTTTACATATAACTTTGAAAATAAGTACAGATACAAAACAGCCTCAAGCTATTTATATTTTATTATTTTGTCCCAATCTTGTACAATTAAAATGTGTAATGTTTAATACCAAGGTAGACTGAGAATTCATTTAGTTACATTTCCTGCTTTGATTTTTACTTAGTGAAGACCGTCTTAGAAACTGTTAGCATTTTAATATGAACAAAAGTGTTCTGCAGGGCACTAAAGATTACAGTTCCCTACTGTTCTCAAAGCAATTTAAAGTATCTTAGTCCCAAAAATATGTGCTTACTATAAACTTGTAGAGCAGTTTGATTTTTGAGAGGACATATTAATTTCTATAGGGCACAGACACACACACACATCATTTTATTCACTTCCAATTATAACCAGTTTTCAAATGTGTTGTACCTTCACTTTCTCATAATTTACATTTTTATTGTACACAACTGTTTTAAAAAGTCAAAGAATTTGAGAAACAAACAAGTGTACTGAAGATTTTAAAAATGGATTACTTAATTTCCGTTCAGCAGCTTAGATGGTTATTTTTGCTTCCAGCTCATGTGTGTTTGTGCTCCACTGCTTGACTTTCCCTGTATCTATCTTCATGCCTTCTCTAGTTACCAGATGCTAACACAGCCATGTGAATGCTGCCTAACTCACAGCAGTAAACACAGCCACCGTGCTTGGAAATAAATACTTTGAATATTGTACAGGCACATGTTTCAACAAAGACAAAATTACCAGGTGCCTCCCACTAGAATTAATAGATGACTTTTTTTAGATCTTTTTCTGAACACGGAAAATTTCTGAGTTTAACTTCTTCATATAAAGAACATACATTTTTGTAATGTTCATCTTAATATTCCTCATCTATTTGACTTGTAAAATATTGTTTTATATAAAATTTTACCAAATATAAATTATATGAATATTAACATAACTTATTTGTTTTTCAGAAACAATTATTAGAGAGAATTATTCATGGAACTGTAAAATATTTTGAAACAGAGGAAACAAGGGACTCTCATATTTATATATGAATGAATAATGCATATTTTATTTTTCCCAGTAAATTATCTCTTTCTAATGAGTAAATTACCAAATTTATTTGCAATACATAAAACATATTTCATAATTTAGATGCAGTAAATCAGAAGCTTGTGAAAACTGTTATTTTATATTCAAACAATTTAGAAAAAGAAAAAGGAATTTGAAGTATTCAACTAATTGGGTATTGTTATTTTTTTATAATTTTAGAGTCACTTACAAGTATTATAAACACAGAATTTGACATGTTTTGATATCACATACATAATACATATATACATTACACATTACATATATATGTCATCTTTTATCGAGTATATATATATATGTATATACACACACACACATATATAGTAGAACCTATTCAGATAATCTATGTGTGGCTGGACACACTTAATGCCCATTTTAATTAACGTCATTGCCATCTATTCTATGTTCTTAGAGTTGCTCCTAGTCTCTCAGGGCCTCAGGTTCTTTCTTGTTTGAGGGAGACATTTCACCAATCTAATATTATCAAATGAATTAAAGTCACAAGAAAATAATTCTTAATTCTTTATAAAGAAAACTTTGTAACATCTCAAACTAATCAGTAATGGGTTATTTTGTTGTTAGAAAGAATATCTTGACCAGAAATATATCCAAACCATCTAAATTATGGTATTTAGCAATTAAATCTCTCTTCTGATCTCACGTTAGCCATTCAGTATTGCTCTGTAAATGAGAGAGCTTCTCAATCCCAGAAGAGTTGGAGAGCTTACATTGCTGGTAAGTAGTCTGAACTCACAATGCTCTGTGACCCAAAACATATAAGATTCAGTTGTTCCTCCCTGATCCTGATTAAAAAGCAAACAAAGTCAGTATATGAATTATACCTATAATTTCCATTTTTAAACTTCTCTCAAGACAATCTTCTGATGTCTGAATATTTCTTATCACTAATTTAAAGAAAGATAAAACCTCTTTTTCAAAAGTAAAAATTTAAAAAAAAGAAAATCCACTGATGCAATCTCTATAGGGAAATCTTTAGCGGAAGACATTTAAGTTTATATACTGACAGGGTCAAAGAGAACTGTAAACTACACGAAAATGCCAGTTTGGGAGCAGAATAATAAGGCAAAAAGATAGTTGGGTGATTTACAAATGAGATGTGAAATTAGATAATTTAGCGTATTCTAATAAAGAGCTCTCATAGACTTAGAATTAAAGTTTTACTTTGGAGGAAACCAGAGAAGTACAGTCACATTTCAGTGGAAAAGATGACATACTTTCAATGTACAGAGTTGATGACTTTCTTTTTACAAAAGCATTCTAGGTATGCACTCCAAACATGGTATCTAATATTCTGTGTTTCATATCCTTTATTTCTAATTTGATTCTATAATCTGCTATCTCCAGCCATGATTCTACAAATTATTTTAAATAAATTATTCTTTAGAATTGTATAAAAGTTTGAAATATTTAAAAAATAGTTTAATGCATGACTTCAGAAAATTATATACATATTGTTTAGAGCATATCCTTTCAGGTTACCTGATCCTAGCTTTTCGTGGTCTTTGATTCAATTTATTATTTTGTGTAATGTGGATAATAGTTGTGGATAAGTGTTTTCTATAAACATATAAATAACATTGAGTTGGTAGAGTTTCAATTGACTTTACCACCTTTGATGGTTAACATTGAATGTCAACTAGAGTGGATTGAAGGATGTGAAGTATTGTTCTAAGTGTGTCTGTGAAGGTGTTGTCAGAGGAGATTAACATTTGAGTCAGTGGACTGGGAGAGGCAGAGCCACTCTCAATCTGGGTGGGAACCATCTAATCAGCTGCCAGAGTGACTAGGATAAAAGCAGGCAAAGGAAAATGGAAGACCAGACTGGTTGAGTCTTTTGGCCTCCATCTTTCTCCTGGGATGGATGTTTCCTGCCCTCAAACATCAGACTCCAAGTTCTTTGGCCTTTGTACTCTTGGACTTACACCAGTGGTTTTCCAGGGGCTCTAGGGCCTTCAGCCACAGACTGAAGGATGTGCTATCTGCTTCCTTACTTTTGAGGTTTTGAGACTCAAGACTAGCTTCCTGGCTCCTCAGCTCGTGGGACTTCAGCTTGTTATTGAATGAGTCAATTCTTCTAATAAACTCCCCTTCATATGTTCATCTATTCCATTTGTCTTGTCCCTTTAGAAAATCCTGACTAATAAAGACTTTGATGCCAGAAATGGAGCCCAAAAGAAGAGAAGGCCCTGCAACAGGTCCTGGCTGCTGTGCAAGCTGCTCTTCCACTTGGGCCATATGACCCTGCAGTTCCAACGGAGCTTGATGTGTTAATGGCAGATAGAGATGCTGTTTGGAGCCTTTGGCAGGCCCCACTAGGTGAATAACAGCAGACACCTCTAGGTTTTTGGAGCAACCCATGCCCTCTTCTGCAAATAACTACCCTCTTTTTGAGAGACAGTACTTGGCCTGTTACTGGGCTTTGGTAGAAACTGAACTTTTGACTATGGGTCATCAAGTCACCATGGGACCTGAACTGCCTATCATAAACTGGGTGATTCCTGATCCATCTGGCCATAAAGTGGGGCATGCATGGCAGCATTCAGTTATCAAATGGAAGTGGTATACATGTGATTGGGCTCAAGCAGTTCCTCTGGGCACAAGTAAGTTACATGATGAAGTGGCTCAAATCCCCATAGTCTCCACTCCTGCCACCCTGTTTTCTTTCCCCCAGCCTGGACTGATGCCTCATGGGGAGTTCCCTATGATTGGTTGACAGAAGAAGAAAAGACAAGGGCTTGGTTCACAAATGGCTCCGCACAATATGCAGGCACCACCCGAAAGTGGACAATCTCAGGACTATAACCCCTTTCTAGGACATCCTTGAAGAACAGTGGTGAAAGCAAATCTTCCCAGTGGGCAGAACGTCAAGCAGTGCACCTGTTTGTACACTTTGCTTGGAAGGAGACATAGGCAGATGTGCAATTATATACTGATTCATAGGATATTGACAATGGATTTTCTGGATGGTCAGGGACTTGGAAGAAGCAGGATTGGAAAATTGGTGACAAAGAAATTTGGGGAAGAGGTATATGTATGGACCTCTCTAAGTGCTCAAAAACTGTCAAGATATTTGTATCCCATGTGAGTGCTCACCAATGGGTGACCTCAACAGAGAAGGATCTTAATAATCAAGTGGACAGAATGGCTCATTCTGTGGCCACCACTCAAGTTCATTTCTCAGTGACCCTTGTCATTGCCCAATGGGCTCATTAACAAAGCAGCCATACGACAGTGACACAGGTTTTATATGGGCTCAGTAACATGGACTTCTGCTCACTAAGGCAGGCCTGTCTACAGCCACTGCTGTGTGCCCAATTTGCCAGGAACAGCAACCAACACTGAGTCCTTGATATGGCACCATTCCTCAGGGTGATCAGCCAGTTACTTGGTGACAGATTAATTATATTGAATATCTTCCATCATGGAAAGGGCAGCAGTTTGTCCTCGTCAGAATAGACACTGCAGATATGGGTTTGCCTGTTCTGTGTGCAATGCTTCTTCCAAACTACGATGTGTGGACTCGTGGAATGCCTATCTACTATAATTGTATTCCGCATAGCATTGTCTCTGACCAAGGCACTCACTTTATGGCTAAAGAAGTGTTTCAGTGGGCTCATGCTCATGGATTTCACTGGTCTTACTATGTTCCCCATGACCCTGAAGCAGCTGGATTGATAGAAGGGTGAAATGACCTTTTGAAGTCACAGTTACAACACCATCCAAGTGACAGTACTTTGCAAGACTAAAGCAAAGTTTTCCAGAAGGCTGTGTATGCTCTGAATCAGCTTCTAACATATGGTACTGTTTCTCCCATAGTCAGTATTCACGTGAGAGCCAGACTCACCCTCAATCTGGGTAGGCACCATCTAATCAGCTGCCAGACTGGCTAAGATAAAAGCAAATAGAGGAAAGTGGAAGGACTAGATTGGCTAAGACTTCAGGCCTCCGTCTTTCTCCCATACTGTGTGCCTCCTGCACTCGAATATCAGACTCCAAGTTCTTCAACTTTTGGACACTTGGACTGAAACCATTTCTTTTCAAGGGGCTCTCAGGCTTTCAGTCACAGACTGAAGGCTGACTATCAGCTTTCCCACTTTTGAGGTTTTGGGAGTCAGACTGGCTTCCTGGCTCCTCAGCTTGTGAACAGCCTATTGTGGGGCTTCACATTGTGATTGTGTGAGTCAGTTCTCCTAAAAAACTGCTTCGTATATTTATCTATCCTATTAGTTCTGTCCCTTTAGAGAATCCTGAAAAACACACCCCGTGAAAAAATTGACTCTTCCTTTGAGTTTTCTGAAACAATTTCCTCATTAGCTATGTTTCAAAATCTTTAATGTGTACTTATTTTATATTTTGTGAGTCATCATCTAGATTTTGAGATTTACTTCTATTCATAATGCAAATATATGGGGTACTGAATCTGTTTAGTTTCTATAGCAGATTCTGATAATACTTTTCAATTAATCATGGTTATTCATAGCTTCTATAAAGCCATGACCACACATTACAAACAATCCCATCTATTGCTTCACTAGGCAGTTAATTGAAAAGTCTTTAATATTCAGCCATGAAAGTATAAATCAATATCTCAAGATCTCACCTTTATTTTGATTTATTGATGTATTCATTTATTTTTATTTTTATTTTTTGAGACAGTCTGGTTCTTTCCCTAAGGATGGAGTGCAGTGAAGTGCTCTCAGCTCACTGCAACTTCTGACTCTCAGGTTCAAGCTATTCTCATGCCTCAGTCTTCGAAGTAGCTGGCCTTACAGATCTGTGCCACCATATCCTGCTAATTTTTTGAATTTTTAATAGAGACAGGATTTCACCATGTTGTTCAGTCTGGTCTTGAACTCCTGAACTCAAGTGATCTGCCTGTATCGACCTCCCAAAGTTATAGGATTACAGGTGTGAGCTGTCGTGCCCGGCCTTGCCTTTATTTTATTAGTAAAATTATACTTAAATAATTTTATGAGCATTTGTTTTAAGAAGATCTTTTCCAGAAAAGTCAAATAATTTGGGACTATAAATATTTATTACATTATAGAGCATAGTCTCATAGACTTAGAAACTGGAAGAAAACTTTCTTTTGTATTCTCTCTGTAGCGTATGTACTACTGTGTCTTTCAAACTATGGTTTAAGTAATAGTATCAGCTACTGAAATGCTACAAAGGACCAATGAGGCAGGTTAAACCAGGTATATCATAGCTGTTTATCAATATCATTCAAGCATTTTATTTAAAATTGTTATTTTAAGGTTTTGCCATGTATGTGTGCAACCCAAATAAGCGGAGTTCTTTTTTTGTATGTTGCCTAATCTTATGCAATTTTGCAAGTTAGCAGAATATAAGATTTTCATGTGGAATTCATTATTGGGAAACTTTCTTGCCCCTGTCTTTTTTATAGTTGTCTGAGGAAACACCAAAAATAGAAGGTTGCTGAATTGAATGTATCCAGTCTTTAAATTCCTGAGCGCTAACCTCAGATGAGCCATTTATGTGGCTTGTTAATCTACTACATTTCCTTAGTCCATTAATTTTTATATTCTAAGACCCTACTTCATTAGTTCTTATCTCATGTCAAACCTTCAATATTTTCTCCTTCATCCTCACACTCCATTGATGACCTCACTTCTCAATTTGCAGAAAAAACAAACAACAGCATTTGACACAGTTGTGTCTCTCCTCCTAGAAACACTTTATTCTTTTGAATTTCAGTGTTTCATCCTCTCTTGATTTTGCTCCAATCTCACTGGTCTTTTTTTCTTAGTATTTTTTGGTGACTCTGCTTTATGAACCTGACATTTAAATGATTGAATGTCTCAGAATTCCATCTTTCACATTTACTTTCTCTTTTCTAAATAACATACATCATTGATGACTTCTTTTCATCATATGATTGTAAATTTTTATTATTATAAAAAACCTTTAAATATTCTATAATATACATTGTAGTGCATTTTATATATTATGGTATATTTGATTTTATATAATATATGGCATTTTGTAGTATGAAACATGGTTAGTGTTCAATTTAACTTTAATCACTCTCTTTACTTGATACTGCATAGGCCTTTCACATTTAAGATGTCTAAACTTAAATTTCTAAAATGTCTCCATTAAATCTGTCCACTGACATTCTTCCTCAGAAATTTAGGTAAGTTTGAACCCAATCACTAATCCATTCGCAACAATGATTATGTAAAAAGTAATAATAATAATAAAGCAAATAACGTCATCCATATTCCTAACTGACAGCATAATAAGGAGACACCATTAGAAAAAAAAAGAGGCCGGGCGCGGTGGCTCAAGCCTGTAATTCCAGCACTTTGGGAGGCCGAGACGGGCGGATCACGAGGTCAGGAGATCGAGGCCATCCTGGCTAACACTGTGAAACCCCGTCTCTACTAAAAAAAAAAAAAATACAAAAAACTAGCCGGGCGAGGTGGCGGGCGCCTGTAGTCCCAGCTACTTGGGAGGCTGAGGCAGGAGTAAACCCGGGAGGCGGAGCCTGCAGTGAGCTGAGATCCCGCCACTGCACTCCAGGCCGGGCGACAGAGCAAGACTCCGTCTCAAAAAAAAAAAAAAGACAATGTATTTTTTTCACCAAACATTTTACTAACAGAATCCTGAATTTTGTTAAATAGCAAGATTGAAACAGCTCTCCTCAGATTATGTTGACACAGCTCATGTAGCAGTAAAGGAGGGAAGAGATGCTAACTCTTCACATCCGTAGATTTCTAAGAGTTTCTTGTGTCAACCCGTGTAATCTGAAGACAGAGAAGCAAAATTAATGAGAGGATTTACATTGACACGTTTCCAACTCTCTTCAACGCATCTTGTTTTCAAAAGAAATAGACTAATTGCAACAGAGTTTTGCTCCTGAAATAGTTTTAAACTTTTTGTATTAAAACTAATATAAATAAACATTCCAAATTAAAATGAAATGTAGAACTAATGTTCCAGGTTTAGCTAACTGTTTGAGCTTGAGATGGATGTCCTTAGGCAAAGCCCATAACTTTTTATGAAGAGAAAAGATAAATCGTCTCTGTTTGTAGAGCAATTACAAAGCAAATATTTGAGCAACAGTATTCTATGTGGAGTTGTTTTACCTACCTACTTTTGTCTGAAATAGGGCAGATAAACATTTAAAATATGTTTCTCTTAATATTCACTTGCCAGGTTTTTAAAATATATAACTGAATGGTAGCATACAGATATTTAAAAATCCAGTTAAGTGATGGAAAAGGCAAAATACAGACTTCATTATCAATAACTGGTGTTTTGTTTCTCATGGATGACTTACAAGTGCTCTGTGAGACAAGAATACAAAATATTTCACATTTTACATCATTCATCACGTGCTTTAGTGTAATGACCAATAGAAAGTCTGAACCAATATTTCCTAAACTGTTCTCAGTAGCATAATGTCCCATGAGCTGTTCATAGGTGTTCTGAGAGACTTAGTTTATCAGATAATTTCATAAAACATTGAGCTTTGTATTATCCCTTTTGGAAAACCTCTAAACATATTAGTATATAAAGACTTTAAATGTCTTGCTGTTTAAAAATGACATAAGATTGTTTTACTTTGTGTGGCTATGTATATTATTTTAGGAGAGCCTCTTATAATATTACTGGTAGTCCTTTCTCCCATGTTGGGGCTAAAATAATGGGGACACACTCCATGTGAGCTTAGCTTAAAGAGGAATTGCAAGTGGTTGACCAAACCTGGGATATGAAGGAGAACCATATTTTGAGAAGAAATAAAGAGAAGGTTGAAATAGACCAATCATTTTCTTCCTGGAAATAAATTCTGTGAATTATTTATTGCATTAGTTTTCTATATTACATGACAAATTGCCATAGATTTAGGAGCTTAAAATCAGATGTGCATTCACTATCTCATAGGTTCTTTCGGTCAGGAGTCTGGATTTGGCTTAGCTGAGTCCTCTGCTTAGAGTGTGAGAGGACTGCAGTCAAGGTGTTGGCTAGTTCTGGGGTCTGATTTGAGGCTAAACCAGGAAAGGATCTGCTTTTCAGGTCTCCCAGGTACTTGCAGAATTTCTTTCTTAGCAGCCATAAAATCTGTGGCTTCTTTGAAGCCAACAATGGAGAAAAAGACTCTAGCAAGATGGACAGTTCACTCTTATGTAATTAACCATGATTAATCACGTACATCCTATCATCTTGCTGCATTCCATTAGTTAAAAACAAGTCACAGGTTCTACTTCAGCAGAGGATATCATCCAAAATCACAAATACCAGGAAGCGAGCATCATAGAGGCTGCTTTAAAACTGTTTGGCCACGTTAATTAATTGTATAAGATTCAGAGAAGGGAATATCTATAAAAATTATTACTTTTTTTCCTCAAAAGCAGCCATATGTTTACTTTTTTGTATTGAAATCTGTAAAATAAGAGCTTTGCTATCACCTGCCATGGTTTATGCAGTTCATTAATATTCATCATAACACAATATATTATAGGATAGAATAGTCAGGTGGTAGTTCATCCTTGTTTTAGAATAAAAAACAAAGCCCTGTTTCAGCCTAAAATCTCCTTATGCTGATAAGCAACTTCAGCAAAGTCTCAGAATACAAATTCAATGTACAAAAATCACAAGCATTCCTATACACCAATAATAGAGAGCCCAATCATGAGTGAACTTCCATTCACCATTGCCACAAAGAGAATAAAATACCTAGGAATCCAACTTACAGAAGATGCGAAGGACCTCTTCAAGGAGAACTACAAATCACTGCTCAATGAAATAAAAGAGGAAACAAATGGAAAAACATTCCATGATCATAGATAGGAAGAATCAATATCATGAAATTGACCATAATGCTCAAAGTAATTTATAGATTCAATACTATCCCCATCAAGCTACCATTGACTTTCTTTGCAGAATTAGGAGAAAAAAAAAACAAAAAAAACTGCTTTAAATTTCATGTGGACCAAAAAAGAGCCCATATAGCTAAGACAATCCTAAGCAAAAAAACAAAGCTGGAGGCATGATGCTACCTGAATTCAAAGTATACTACGAGGCTACAGTAACCAAAACAGATATATAGAACAATGGAACAGAACAGAAGCCTCAGAAATAACACCACGCATCTACAATCATCTGATCTTTGACAAAACTGACACAAACAAGCAATGGGGAAAAGATTCCCTACTTAATGAATGGTGTTGGGAAAACTGGCTAGCCATATGCAGAAAACTGAAACTGGATGCCTATCTTACACCTTGTATAAAAATTAACTCAAGATGCATTAAATAATTAAACATAAGACCTAAAACCATAAAAACCCTAGAAGAAAATCAAAGTAATACCATTCAGGATATAGGCATGGACAAAGGCTTCATGATTAAAACACAAAAAGCAATTGCACAAAAACTGACAAATGGGATCTAATTAAACTAAAGAGCTTCTGCACAGCAAAAGAAACTATCATTAGAGTGAACAGACAACCTACAGAATGGGAGAAAAGTTTTGCAATCTATCCATCTGACAAAGGGCTAATATCCAGAATCTACCAGGAACTTAAACAAATTTACAAGAAAAAAAACTAACAACCCCATCAAAATGTGGATGAAGGATATGAACAGACACTTCTCAAAAGAAGAAAGACATTTATGTGGCCACAAACACATGGGGAAAAGCTCATCATCACTGGTCATCAGAGAAATGCAAATCAAAACCACAATGAGATACCATTGCACACCAGTCAGAATGGTGATCATTAAAAAGTAAGAAAACAACAGATGTTGGAGAGTATGTGGAAAAACAGAAACGCTTTTACACTGTTGGTAGAAGTATAAATTAGTTCAACCATGGTGGAAGACAGTGTGGGAATTCCTCAAGGATCTAGAACTAGAAATCCCATTTGACCCAACAATTCCATTACTGGGTATATACCCAAAGGTTTATAAATCATTCTTCTATAAAGACACATGCATATGTATGTTCACTGCAGCACTATTGACCATAGCAAAGACTTGGAACCAACCCAAATGTCCATCAATGTCAGACTCGATAAAGAAAATGTGGCACATTTACACCATGGAATACTATGCAGCCATATAAAAGAATAAGTCATGTCCTTTGCAGGGACATGGATTAAGCTGGAAACCATCATTCTCAACAAACTAACACAGAAACAGAAAACCAACCACTGCTTGTTCTCACTCATAAATGGGAGTTGAGCAATGAGAATATATGGGCACAAGGAGGGGAACATCACACACCAAGGCCTGTTGGGGGTAGGGAGCAAGGGGAGGGACAGCATTAGGAGAAATACCTAATGTAGATGATGGGTGCAGCAAACCACCATGGCACATGTATACCTATGTAACAAGCCTGCATGTTCTGCACATGTATCCCAGAGATCCCAGAGCTTAAAGTATAATAAAAAAAGAAAATGTAAATGTATGTTGCAAAAGGATAGAGCTTGTAAATGAAGAGGTCAGAGTACCCAGCAACATGTTCTGTCTATAAAATAAAATAATGCTACTCAGCATTGGCTATCGAGTATCATTGATCCTTCACCTAGTAGAATTTTATATCAATACAAGTATCATTCTATTTTTCTTTTAAAAAATAACATTTTATTTAATTTAGGTAGAATTGCTTAATGAATTACCAATTTTGTGGAATACCTTAACTATAATTAGTTTATATATTAATCATAATTATACATTTGTGTTTGTAATATGTTGTTTAAATAAAATAGTATAAATAACAAGAATGTCTTCATTACATAAGAGTATCAGCTTGTCCTTCAGAATATATTCTATATGACAACAGGATATTTTTGAGAACGGCATGTTCAGCTTTCTTTTTCAAAATAAGATGAAAAGTTGATAATAGAAAAAGAGACTGTCTAGTTGTTTGCCCTAATTAATTAAGTAATACCTGCCTGGCATGTATTGCGCTTGTCTGGGACTATTTATGCAGCTAACTTGAGTACGTGATCTATGTTTTTGGTGCATATTGAGTTAAACCTTTATAATAGGAAAAAATATTAACACATTCAAGAAAATGGACAAGACATATGTTTGGGGAAGAGAAGATGATTTTGTATCCAGATTTATTGTTCATTTATATGAATTTTCATAGTCATTTTTTGTTATGCTTTTTTTTCCATAGGTTTTAGTATTTCTTGACTTTCTGACTACTTAAAAGGCAAGTGAGTAAAAGAATTCCAGTTGATTTTTCTATTTAAAATGTTCAATTGGGGGCTCACTCTGTGATTCAAGTTTGGTGTTTGAGAGGAAACTAACTTGAAATCAGGCCAACTGTACTGAACGGCTTCTAACCAAAAAAGCAGTGCTCGTTGCACAGGGGAAGGTTGAAAGCTCACACGGTGTGCTTAGTCCCCACCAATCTTCTCCACTGCTCTCATTACACCCTGCTCCTTGCAGTATAGACAGTCAAAATTTTACATGAGAATATCTTACGTGGAGCAAACGCTCGCCACATTTTAGCATATTACATGAACACAAATTCACAAAGATTGACTATGTTACATAACAGTTTTTCAGCTTTGACTCTTTTGACATTTTGAACCAGGTGGTGTGTGTGTGTGTGTGTGGGAGAGAGAGAGAGAGAGAGAGAGAGAGAGAGAGAGAGAGAGAGAGAAGGAGAGAGAAAGAGATGGGGCTGTCCTGACAATTATAGGACAGATAGTTGGATTCTTGTCATCTACTTACTAGATGCCATTCGTGATTCTCAGTTATGATAACCAAAAAAAGTTTAGTCATTGTCAAATGTCCCCTGTGGAGAAAACTCCCCTAAAATAGAAAATCACTCTGCTATAGAGTATGTGCTATTAAATATCTAAAATATACATACATCTAAGAAAAAGGAAACTGAGAGTAAAGAGCTAATGGCAGGAAAAATGACTTTAATACATTGAAATGTTTATGATAAAACGAATAAAGTGTGTAAAAGTGTTTAATGCAGTACTGCTCAAATAGGAAAGATTCTATCTATATTATTTGGTTGCAAAAATTGAAATGTTACAAGGATGAATACTATCTAAAAAATGCTAAAAACCTCATTAAAATAATAAAATACAAATAGAATTGTGAGGTATCATGAAGTAAAGGTAAAATTTGTGAGTTACAGATCAAACAGTTCATAATAGAGGGAGATGATGATGATTCATATCTCAGGATAAAGTGAATAAACAAACCCATATAATCCCTTTTTATTGTTGTTTTTAATGACTCAATTTCCAAGCAAGCATAATACTTTTTCTCTCTATAAGTGATCTACCAGGTGAGGCTTCTCTTCATTTGTTAATGCTTTAACAAAAATGCATGAGCACTTTGCTTCATGGCAAATTTTAAATTGCTATCTCATTTGCATATCATGTTTTACAATGTTGGATTATTTTTACTTCAACAGGAGAGAATAAATTTCTCTTGATATCATTGCTATTATTTCCTTGAACACTTACAAAAATTTGGAGATATTTGATTCATTTTCACAGCACTTGCTCAGGAATGGCTAAAATTGATCAGAAAAAAATATGTTTTATGAATAGGTATATTTAAATATATTACATTAGTAGTTGTGATGGTTATTACTGAGTGTCAAATTGATTGGACTGAAGGATCCAAAGTATTGATACTGGCCGGGAAAGGTGGCTCAAGCCTGTAATCCCAGCATTTTGGGAGGCTGAAGCAGGTGGATCACGAGGTCAGGAGTTTGAGACCAGCCTGGCCAACCTGGTGAAACCCCATCTCTACTAAAAATACAAAAATTAACTGAGCGTGGTGGTGCATGCCTGTAATCCCAGTTGCTGGGTAGGTCGAGGCAGGAGAATGGCTTGAACCCAGGAGGCAGAGGTTGCAGTGAGCTGAGATTGTGCCACTGCACTCCAGCCTGGGTGACAGAGCAAGACTCCATCTCCAAAAAAAAAGTATTGATCCTGGGTTTGTCTGTGAAGGTGTTCCCAAAGGAGATTAACATTTGAGTCAGTGGGCTAGAAAATCCTTGCTTAATCTGGGTGGACATCTTCTAATCAGCTGCCAGTGTGGCGAGAATATAAAGTAGACAGAAAAACGTGAAACGACTAGACTGGTTTAGCCTCCCAGCATACATAGTTTAATTAGATCCCATTTGTCAATTTTGGCTTTTGTTGCCATTGCTTTTGGTGTTTTAGACATGAAGTCCTTTCCCATGCCTATGTCCTGAATGG